>NC_048220.1:16874871-17143846 GCF_002007445.2 Ailuropoda melanoleuca | reverse complement strand
GGGGGGTGATGTCTGAGGAGAAAGCGTTTCTTCAGGAATAATGAAAATGTTCAAAAATTGATTATGGTGATGGATGCCCAACTCTGTGAATACACTAAAGCCAGTGAATTATAAACTTTGCATACATAAAACTGTTCAACTGCGTGGTATATAAATAAATAATCTGGCTTTTTTAAATGATTGAAGAAAAGAAGGAAGCCAGAGCCACAGCCGGCTTTGGCTGCGGCAGCAGCACGCCCTTGTAACAACCGCATTGGGTCCGCGGGGGCAGAAGGTCACAGGCTCAGAAGGATTCGGGGTTGGACAGGTGTGCGCGCCTACAGGGGAAGGAGCAGCTCGCTGGAATTCCTGAACATTGACTAACTCCACCCAACCCCCTCGTTTCTCTCTCTTCTACCCCTTCCAGTGATTTCTGTGGCTTCATTCCCTATGTCAATCTTGTTCCGCTTGAAATTTCTAGAGGGGTTTGTTTTCCTAACTAAATCCCGGCTGATATTATTGCCTAGAGAGCATCTGTCCTCCTCATTCTCTCCCTAAAAAATTCCAAATTTCTTCAGGTACTTACCCCTTCTCCACACAGCCAAGTACCTCAGGAGACTGATTTCTACTCTCAGCTTCTGGGTTCAACCTGATTTTGGTCTAGCGGTAATCCCATTCCTTTTGCTAAAAATTGATTCAAAAATAAGCATGTGATTATAACACTCAAGGTTAACTAACTGGAATTAAAATTAAAATTTCACTTAAAAAAAAAGGGAGGGGGGAACTAGGCATGTGATTCAGCCACAGCAACAAGAGATGAAAAGGGTTTTACCAGAGACATAGGAATGTTCTACCTCATTCTGAAGAAAGAAGCTTGAGAAGCCAATTAGGTACAAAAGACAAAGCTGTAATTTCTGCAGGCGGCTATCATACAGCCAAGACACAAATCCACTTTAAAGTGAAGATCACAGGCAGAGGGCAGGGTAGAGAGACAGAGAGAACCCAAGGCTTTGATTGCATTTTTAAACTGTTGGATCGACATGCTTTGAAGCTCACCTCACCTCTTGACTCCTTATATGAACTAATAACTTGTCTTAAGGCGGTTTGAGATAAGTTTCCTGTTACTGCTAGAAACATCTTACTTTATGCTCTGAGGCACCCTGAAATGGCAGCCCCTCTACGCAGACAGGGCTTGAGGTAACTCCCCAGTTTCCCGCAGCCCCAGAGTGGCAAGAGATATCCAAAAGTTATCTCCAAACCCTGAGAAATTTAGCTGAGGGGCAGCTGGTGGACCGGGACGGGGCTTGCAGCCAGAAGAGGAGACACAACCAAAAACGATGTAGGAATGTGAACACCATGACAGGAGGGTAATGACAACCAGGACCCAGGTGGGTTGCTCCCTCACGGCGAATGCCAGACAGGCTAAAAGATGACCTGGGGTTACACCTTTCCCACTTGACATCTCAGTGTAACTTAAAGCCTCTCCCCAAAGCCCTCAAACCTTGGGAGAAGGATAATAACCTTGGGTTAGTTTTCCACCACTGAAGATTATGGAAGTTCAAAATAGAGACTGCTGGATGATGGAAAAATGAAAGAAGTTATGGGTTGAGAAAAATCATAACCCTAAACGTGTACATTTCAATATGCAGAACTCATTCTTTGGCCAGTGGGTGGCAGTAGTATGATTATATTGATTCCCATCCCTTTCCCAGATTTACCAACCTTACCACCATGGAGGATCACAATCAGCCTTATTGAGTCCTCTTTCCACTGCCTCCCCTCATCTGCAATTGTTCAGAGTTCAGGAGCACATCCTCTGGAAAATGGAATTTTTATTGCAGTGGCTCTTGGGTGCAATCCTGACCAGAAGGTTTATTGTAGAACTGTGACCTCACCACCCCCCGCATTTCAAAAAATTGATAACATAATTAGGTAAAAGAAACTCAGAGAAATAGCCATGAACTCGGTCCTGCAACCCTATCCCTTCTTCCTTACATGTCTTTCAAAGTCATATTGTTCCAAATCTGAAGCAAGGGATAAATTTTTAAAAATTACTGATGGACAATACTCAAGTCGAAGTTGTTCTAACTTGGAACATGAACGTACTTAACAACTCTTTCCTCTGATTAATTTTGTGAATTTAAGTGGCACAGGGCTTGTAAGGAGCTGTCATCATGATTTCACTTCTTGTTTCTTAACTTTCTTCTTCCTAACTTATGTTCCAATCCCTTAAAACCAATCTCATTTCCTCAACGTTGCCATAGATTACCCCAAGGAGAGATGATTGATGTCAACACAAATGTCATTTGGTCCCTACTCTGAGATGAAGAAAATTTTCCAGTTTTCATTCCAGAGAAAAGAAAATTTGCTGTGCAAAGCAAGAATACTGAACACAATTGGAAAAGGAAAGTTAAATATCAGATCGATGGGTCTCTGATTCCTGTTATCAACCTTCTATTAAAAACAAATTTAAACTCACTGACTTCCAGAAAATAATTTCATCTTCATATTTCACCTCTATGTTAATGATATTCTTTAGGGAAGCATTTGATTGAAAATGTTACTGGAGCAGCAGAAACAGATCTTAATTTTCAATGAATTTTTAAAAAGTCCTTTTGCTTTTTGTGCTAGCTCTTACAACTTTAAAAATTGATGTGTAATATTTAGCAATTATGTACATACCTATTACCAAGAAATTTAAATGAAAACTATAGTTATTCTGTATCCTGTCACCAAAAACTTGAGTTTCTGCCTAAGTCTGTTTGCTAAATACAAATCTTTCATGTAATATTTGAAGGTTTATTTTTAATATTTCTACCAAATGTTGGCTTACAATCTTGCAATTAGACCATGTGTTATGGGTTACCGTGTTTGCTGAAATGTTTGCTATAAAAAACCATGCATGTTTACTTAAAATTATAAACCAGATTTGTCAAACAGATTGGTTTTACCCACCAACTTAATGAGCAAGAACCCTCTGGGGCACTACCTGATGCAGCTTGAATTATTCCAACCTGTGTAGAAGAAATGGGGGAGGTTTTCTTAGCATTAACATTTCTTAATATTTAAAAACAGCACTTGTAAAGATGGATTTGAAGAAAAGGGTCGGACTGATTAATTTCAAAACACAATGGCAGGCAGAGTTTCTAAATGGCAGGAATGGACAGCCACGGTGGCTTCTGGGCATCACCGAGGGGAGGAGAGGGCGCAGAGGTCTCCCNCAGAAGAAATGGAGGAGATTTTCTTAGCATTAACATTCTTAATATTTATAAACAGCACTTGTAAAGATGGATTTGAAGAAAAGGGTCGGACAGATTAATTTCAAAACACAATGGCAGGCAGAGTTTCTAAAAATGGCAGGAATGGACAGCCACGGTGGCTTCTGGGCATCACCGAGGGGAGGAGAGGGCGCAGAGGTCTCCCATGGGGTGCCAGTGGTTGATGTGAGGTGGAACGACCAAGGTGACAGGCGTTTCCTCTAGTGCCTCATAGTCAGGGGCAGTCACATTACCTCCGTAGGGGAGTTCCACGGCACCGTTCCCTGGAATCTACTAGAAGTGCTCCCCCCGCCCCCAAACAAGAGTGTAAAACCACGGCACCCAGCAAGTGGGAGCACCAATGTCAGCACAAGGAAAAGGAATGTTTCTAGGATGGCAATGAAGGGGAGATCCTGACAAAGCTGAGCATCGAGTCCAGAGAGGAACCAGTCCACTCTGAAGTGGAAGAATGATCCAGAACGCACAGTTTTAAGCAAAACTGAAATTCTCAGGCTTTTCTCAAGTGTGTGACCGAGTTGAGAAGTTCTTTTTTTCTTTCATTTCTTCCTCCTCTCTCTCCTCTCCCTTGCTGTCTTAATTCTGTCCATTGTATCAGTAACAAAGCAAATTTAAAAGCAGACAATTATTGGGGCACCTGGATAACTCAGTCTGTAGAGCATGCAACTCTTTATTCCAGGATTGTGAGTTCAAGCCCCANGAACGCACAGTTTAAAGCAAAACTGAAATTCTCAGGCTTTTCTCAAGTGTGTGACCGAGTTGAGAAGTTCTTTTTTTCTTTCATTTCTTCCTCCTCTCTCTCCTCTCCCTTGCTGTCTTAATTCTGTCCATTGTATCAGTAACAAAGCAAATTTAAAAGCAGACAATTATTGGGGCACCTGGATAACTCAGTCTGTAGAGCATGCAACTCTTTATTCCAGGATTGTGAGTTCAAGCCCCACTTTGAGTGTAGAGTTTATTTAATAAGAAGGAGGAGGAGGAGGAGAAGGAGGAAAGCAGACGGTTATTAACTTCCAGAAAAGCAAGTTGTCCATGAAGGGAAAGCATAGAATACTATGAGACTCCGCTGTGTATCAATGTTATAACATCAAACATTGATAAAACCCAAAATATTGTCAGGGCGAAGAGAAGCTGAAACATGTACACATTTTNATGCTGTCTTAATTCTGTCCATTGTATCAGTAACAAAGCAAATTTAAAAGCAGACAATTATTGGAGCACCTGGATAACTCAGTCTGTAGAGCATGCAACTCTTTATTCCAGGATTGTGAGATCAAGCCCCACTTTGAGTGTAGAGTTTATTTAATAATAAGAAGAAGGAGGAGGAGGAGGAGAAGGAGGAAAGCAGACGGCTATTAACTTCCAGAAAAGCAAGTTGTCCATGAAGGGAAAGCATAGAATACTATGAGACTCCGCTGTGTATAATAATATCTACAGAGACATACTGCTTATAACATCAAACATTGATAAAACCCAAAATATTGTCAGGGCGAAGAGAAGCTGAAACATGTACACATTTTTAGGATGTGTATGTGTGTGTGGGAGGCAGACTGATTGAGATTTGAGAAGTAGATCACAAAAATGAGTATTACCTTTCACAGTAAGAAGAGAATCGATAATCTCCAAAACTGAAAAAGAAAAGCAAAACTTAATTAGCAGAAAAATCCTCTTGTTGGAAAAAAATAAAGATATAAACACCAGTAAAAACAGCTCAAAATGTTGGGAACTGTTGACTTGGGGAGTGTGAATCCAAAGCTAGGAGGAGTAAAGCCGAGGACTGTTGCTATAAGTTAGCAGAACTCATCATACTTAAAGTGAATATGTTTAACTTTGACAAAAATAAAGATTAAAATTTTGAATAAGAACAATTTCTAAATCCCCCCAAAATTACACCACTATTTTTGCTAGAATTCCATTGAGTTTATAAATGATTTAGAGAGAAATGATATCTTTATAATGCTGAATATTTCTTTCTGGAAAGATGGTTTGGACTATTTCTTTCATCCTCAGAGTTTTATCATTTTCTTGTTATGGGTCCTGTAGGTTTTCTGTCGTTTGTATCAAGGCATGTTATAGTATCTTTTGCTAGCATGATGACATTTTTTTCCATTATGTAACTGTCATTAAAGGATTTTAAAAAGCCCTCTATTTTTTGTAACTTGCCACCTTCCTGCACACTTCTCTTCTAGTATTTTTTTTAAGATTTTATTTATTCATTTGACATAGAGAGACAGCCAGAGAGAGAGGGAACACAAGCAGGGGGAATGGGAGAGGAAGAAGCAGGCTTCCAGCGGAGGAGCCTGATGTGGGGCTCGATCCCAGAACGCTGGGATCACGCCCTGAGCCGAAGGCAGAGACGCTCAATGACTGCGCCACCCAGGCGCCCCTCTTCTAGTATTTTTTCAACTGATGGTCTTCAGTAATTGTCATTGTATATCACAACTTTCCTTCTCAGTGCGGAGGACTCATTTGTTCGACCTATTCTATTGCACTGGTTCCAACTTGTTGAGTACAGCTTTAATAACAGAGTGAGTAGTTGTATTGCGGTCAAGTGGAATAAGAAGACTTCTAGTGTTTCCCAACATGAATATTATTTTCTATTGATTTCAGGCAGAAACTTGATCATCTATTTATTCTCTTTCTAGTATTTCCCTTGTCTAAATACTCGTTCATACCTTAGCATTAGCATCTGTTTACTGGTCTCTTTTCCCCCTAACATGTGTGTTTCCAAGGGTACGGATGGGTGTCTGATTTTATCCCAAAACTGAGAATAATGCGTGGCTCTACAAATTTGTTGACTGAGTGTACCAATCAATGACGGACAGGTTACCTCTAGACAGTCCGGTGCTTCTGCGTCTCTGTTAGCCTACGAAAAGCATTAATATTTGTCATACCCTTAAACCACGTTTGCGTTTAATGGACTACACATTATTACTTCGTTGTGGTCGGACTACCTGGACTTCCCGGTATTTTATTTTAAATGTCTGCCTCTGTGTTATCTTTGTTGGCTTTGGTTTCAGGACATTAGCCATATTAAAATGATTAAAATATTTCATGCGTTTGCTCTATGATAGTTTTAAAAGAATATGGATTAGCTGCTAAGTCCAGAGCATTTGCCCAGAAAAGACTCTGCCTCCCGGTGTTTCAACTTCTTCAGCCTTTAGCATTCTCTTATGTTTTGTTGTTCTTTGTTATTCAAGACGTGGAGGAGTATGCTTTCATTATAAGAAGTTAAAATTGTACATAAGTGTAAAGACTGAAAATATGAGGCTGTACCTCTTCCAGCACAAGCCCAGAGTTAGCCAGGGTTAACAGTTTAGTACTTTTGTTTCAGTATTTTTCCTATGCCCTTCCATATTTACAGGCGCACATACAAGTGTGTGTGTATGCGTGTGCACGAGTGTGTCTGTGTGTGTGTGTGTGTGTGTAAAATAACAAAGCCAGGAACTGTCTTGAAACATTCACTTTTTTTTTTAACCTTCCTTGGAAAGTTTCCACCTATATATTATTAAAAATACAAAATACACAGGGACATATAGCTAGCTCCACTGGCAGAGTTTGGACTCTTGATCTTGGAGTTGTAAGTTCAAGCCCCACGTTAGGTGTAGACATTACTTAAAAATAAAATCTTTAAAAAATATGAAATATACATTCTTCATCCTTTTTAGTAGTTGTGTGGTATTCAACATTATAGCTTTACCAGAATTTATCTAACTGCTCTTCTAATCATCAGTATTTGGTTGTTGCCCCTTTTTCACAACTAAAAACAACCCTGCTGTGATCATTTTCATACACAGACCTTTAGTCCATGCCGATTCTTTAGAATAAAGTCCTCAACATGGAATTGCTAAGCCAACCAAGATGGACAGTTTTTACGTTAGTAGATACTGGAAAAATTGCCCTCCAAAGAATGTTTACCCTCCTACCAGCAGAGTGTCACTTGCCACACCCTTACTAACCCTGGTTATTATCAAGCTTTTAGATTTTTGCTAATTTGATGAGTAAAAATTCCTTATAAGGTACCACATTAATTTACATTTCTCTGATTACCAATGAGGTTGAACATTTAGCTTGTTGAATATCTATATTACTTTTCCTTCCCATGACTCATTTTTCTTAAAAGTAAACTCTATGCTCAACGTGGGGCTTGAACTCACATCCCCAAGATCAAGAGTTGCATGTTCTACCTACTGAGCCAGACAGGTGCCCTCCACTGTTCATTTTTCTATTGGAGTGTTTGTCTTTTCCCTATTGAGTCATATCGATATTAATCCTTTGTTAATATGATGCAAACATATTCCCAGGCTTCATGTTGTTCATTAATGTTACTATTATGTCTTTTTAATTTTTATGATTTTAAATATGTTATTATTTTCTTTATGACTTTCACGTTTTACATCTTGCTGAAACAGGATTTCTTCATCCCATGCTTATGAATGTTTTTTACCTTCATCTAATACCTTTACGTTTAGTTTTTTGGATATTGGGTAAGGTACGGGTGTAAATATATTTCTCTCAAAATGAACAACTCATCACCCCAGGTGTATTTCTTTCAAAATTGATAACCAAACTTCACCCTGATTTGAGAAGTAATTCATCTTCTTCCTACTGATTTGTTTACCATGTTTATCATTAATAGCAGCTAACATTTACATAGTTCTGACCATATTCCAAGCCCTCTTCTAAGTGCTTTTTCTTTATTAACTTATTTAGTCTTCTCAACAACCCTAAGATATGGGTGTTGCAACGGTCCCTATTTTACACATAAGCCAACTAAGGCAGAGTTTAAGTGACTTAACCAAGAATGCACAGTGACTACGCCTTGGCTTGAGATTCAGTGCTCTTAACCCCGGTGCCGAATTCCAGTGCACGGACTCCTGTTTCTAAATTCTACACAGTCTTTATTCATCACTATCTCTGCCTACACCTGCACCAACCCTATACTTCTACAATTGTATTTTCAAATGTGTTTTAATCTCTGAAAGAGAAGTTACTACAACTTCTTTCTTCTCAGGGTTTTCCAGGCTACTACTTGTGATTTTTTTTTCTATCATGTAACCTATAAAATCAGCTTAAGTTTCATATATAATGATTAGAATTGCCTTACATTTCTAAAATAACTTGAGAAGATTTATATCTCAAAAATAGTGGCTTTCCATTTAGGAGGGGACTATCTGCATTTACTGGATCATTTATTTTTTTCCTAGAGCTTTATAGTTTTCCACCTATGAATCTTATGTTTTTGTTAGGCATTTTGTAATTTTTCTTTCTGTTGAGAATAGGTTCATTTTTTTTTCTCTGCTTCGTTCTTTAATATATTGTTGATAATATATAGGAAAGCATTGATTTTGCTATGCTAATTCTGTACCTAAACCTCATATTGAATTCTTTATTGATTCTAGTAATTTTTTCTTGATTTCTAAGAATTATTTGCAAATAACTATATCTGTGTCTTTCCTTTATAATATTTATATATATTATTCTTTTCTGTCTTACTGCATTAGACTCTCCATTATTAAGATTAAATAGCAAAAATGCTGAGAGAAAATTTATCTTATTTCTAACATTAGGAGGAATGACTATAAAAAATATTTTATACCAAGTATTTGCTCTTGGTTTACACTAACCTTTATCAGCTTAAGAAAGTTTCCTTCTATTGCAAGCTTGCCAAGAGTTATTGTTTACTTGTTTTTAATCAAGAGTGATGATTGCATTTTAGCAAATGCATTTTTGCCCATATTGAAATGTCATGAGTTCTACCCCCTTTGATCTATTTATATAGTGAATTACATTAATGGATTTCCTTGTGTTGAGTCATCCTTGCATTAACAATAGTTCTGTGTGCCAGGAACTATGTTAAACACAGTAATTAGATGAATACGCATTTAAGACTGTTGTATTTTCTTGATGAACTGCCCTTTTTTATTATGAAATTTATTGGTAACTGGAATATTTAGTGCATTCTCAGTCATTGTAACTTTTAATATGGTTGCATTTAATTCTACCATCTTGCAATTTGCTTTTTATTTGTCTCATCTCATGTATGTTTCTTTGTTAGTTCTTTTCTGCCTTCTTGGTCCCATAAAATATTTTTTTAGTACTCCATTTTATTGTTTCTTTGGTTTCCTGTGTGTGTGCATGTGTGTGTGTATTAGTGATTGCTCTAGGGATTCCAGTATACATCCTAAGCTTATCACAATCTATTTCTATTTAATATTATAACATTTCATGTAGAATATAAGAAACTTCCAAGTGTAGAATTCCATTTAACCTTGCTGCAATTCTTAATGTTGCCCTGTGATACCATTACATATGCTAAAAATACCACAGTGCATTATAATGAATGCTTGAACCAGTCAATTATGTTTTAAGGAAATTTAAAGATAAGAAAATGAAATTCTTATTTACCCACATATTTACCATTCCCAATTATCTTCATCCTATTATTCTAAATTTTATCTGCAGCCCAATGAAATTTCTTTGGTATTTCTTTTAGGGCCATGACTACTATCAGGTTATATTCCTTTCAAAATATTTTTTGACCTCCATTCTTGAAGATTCTATCAGGTTATAGCCTATCAGGTTATATTCCTTTCATAACATTTCTTTGACTTTCATTCCTGAAGATTATTTTGAAAGATATACTCCCTTGGGTCTTAAGAGATTCTTAAATCTGTAGAATGATTTTTTTTTTGCCAAGTTTTGAATATTTGGGGTTATTATTTCTTCAAATAGTTCTGATCCATTCTTTTTTTCCTTTTCTTCTGAGGCTTCAATTACATATGGGACAAATGATACCATTCCACAAGATACTGAGGCTCTGTTCATTTTGGAAAATAGCGAATACAATTTATTCTGTTTTTCAGTTTTGATATTTTCTAATTAATCTATTTTCAGGTTCTTGTACTTTTTATTCTGCAGTGTCCAATCTCCTCTTAAGCCACTGAGGGAAATTGCCATTTCTAGTATTTTTAATTGATACTTTTATACAGCTTGTATTTCTCTTTTGAGGTTTCCCAGCTATTCATTATATCCATTTTTTTCTTTTAATCCTTGAACATGTTTACAACCACCATTTTTTAAAGATTTTATTTTTAAGTAATCTCTACACCCAAACGTGGGGCTCTTACCCTGAGGTCAAGAGGGACAAGATGTACTGATTGAGCCAGCCAGGCGCCCCTATAATCACCATTTTTAAAATGTGTTCTAACTCTGAACCTGAGTCATTCTCAGGATCTCCTCTGATTGTCTGCTTTTTACTTTTCTTTTCAAATTTTGTTTGTTTGTTTGTTTACTAGGCTCCATGCCCAGCATGGAAACCAATGTGCGGGGCTTGAACTCACAACCCCGAGATCAAGATGTGAGCTGAGATCGAGAGTCTGATGCTCAACTGACTGAGCCACCCAGGCTCCCCTTGATTGTCTTCTTTTTTTAATCTTGATTATGAATTCCATTTTTCCACTTCTTTGCATATGTGTAGTAATTTTTTAATTGCATGCTGCATGCTACGGATGATATATTGTAGAGCATCTGGATTATCCTGTCTCTCATTTAAAGGTATAATGTTTGGTTCTGGCCAGCAACTATATAACTGGTTCATTCTCTTCATCTTTCAGGCTTCATTTTATGCTCTGTTTGGGCAGATCTACATTGATTTTGACCTTAATCCTACGATATGATCTTATTCCTTACTCCAAAAGAGTGGCCTTTCTGTGGTCTCAAATGAATGTCCAGCGGGCTCAGTAAAGTCTTTCTGCCATAGCTGGATCACAACTTTAATTTATTTTGGCATTGCATGACTTCTGGCATTTCCATTCATTTCTTAGCACCACAACAGCTTCTGTCTTGCAGAATCATGAGGTCCTACAAAATCTTAACCTACACAGGCAAAGCCCAGAGTAGCTCTTAGCCAAAGAGCTAAGAAGAATCTCTACACAGACTTCGGAGACGTCCCTTCTGTAGAGCTCATTTGTCTCTGTAGTTCTATACCGTGAATTCCACCTGCCTTTTCATCCCCCCTGTTGCAGTTTCTGCCACAGCCCAGTAGGACTTGATGTTCTTCACTTGGGCTCCACTTTGTGCCAAATTCAGGAAGCGGCCCCTGGACATAAAATTGGGTTGAACACGGTGCTCACCTCCTTTATTCCCTGTCTTGCTGAGAATATAGTCCTGCGCTGCCTATCTTCCAAAGCTTAAAAGTAGTCACCTCACATGTTTGGTTCAGTTTTATAGAACAGTAAATCCAACAGCAGCTCTCCATCATGGCCTTGAAGTAAACTTGTAATAGAGAGGGGCCACTGGGTAGCTCAGTCAGTGGGGCATCTGCCTTCAGCTAGGGTCATGATCCCAGGGTCCTGGGATTGAGCCCCACATCGGGCTCCCTACTCAACGAGGAGTTTGCTTCTCCCTCATCCTCTGCCTGCTGCTCCCTCTGCTTGTGCTCTCTCACACTCTCTCTCTAACAAATAAATAAAATCCTTAAAAAAAAAAACCACTTGTAATAGAGAAACCTAATTGGTATTTCTTTATCTCTCACTTCTATGTTCTCATTCCCTCTCTTCCTTTCTCTCCCCCCGACCCCCACACACACTTTGCCATCCTTTGGAATGATAATAGTTCCCATTTTTTTTCTTTCTTCTCCAATAGCCTCATTTTAAACTGGTCTTAATTTTTTAAAACATGCTTTAATTTACTCTCCATCAGTGTCAAGAATGAAGTTACCAATACGGACCTTCCTTGTTCAACATAAAAACTTTATGACACTTCACTCCCTCCTTCTCCACCTATCTCTTCACCGCACATCTCCAGGAGGTTTTTCAAATTATAAACATTTTTCTTTTTTAAATTCTTTGTTATAAATTGTACACAGTTTCACAACCACTTTATAAGCAATTCTTTAGATTTACATCTAAGTTTTTCTTGCTCATTGCTCTTTTTTCCTAAAACATGTCTTTGTCTTTATTAAATTCTTTATTTTGATTACCTTTTGCTTGAAGGTCTACTTTAAGTTGTATTTTTCAAAAAGCATACATGAGTCATATAATTTCTGAATTCTTTTAAATCTGAGCCAGGCTTTCATTTGCCTTTGCATTTAGATAATAGCTAGGCTTGGAACATAAAGCTTTTTTTTCCCCAGAAGTCTATACATTTTCTCTGAGCTTTCCTAACACTAGTGTTGCAAATAAGGAGTCTAATGCCATTCAAACTTTTTTCCATTTAGTGACTTTTTTCTCCCAGCTGACTGACTTCTAGCCAAAACCACCTGGGCACCATTCCTTTTCATTAAACCCACCTAATCTTTGCTAACCCTGCTCCACGTACAAGGCTGAATGCTTCAACTCAGAGAAGTTGCCTTCTTTTGTTTATTTGATTATTGCTTCTCAGTCACCCACTACTTTCTACTTCTGGAATCCATATAATCATGATATTAATTCTCCTGCTTCAACATTTCTGCCTTTTGATTTTTCTCTTGAATTCCTAAATCTTGAAGGTTGTGCTGTGCATTCTGAAAGAATGTCCCCTAGTTACTCTTCTTTCTATTCCCAAGACTTGATTTTTGCCTCTCGATTTATACTTTTTTTGTAGAAGTTTGCACTTTAAAAAAATAATACATGATCCTTTTGAATCTAATTAAGAAAATGAACTCCCCAACCCCTATATTCTTCCCTTTATTCCATGGGAAGCCTGTTTTACTAGAGATGATTTGATCTGAATGTTCGAGTCTGATCCCCCTGATTTCAACTACTGTATTTCTTAATTTATCTGGAAATTTTTCTCTTAACCTTACAGAAGAATTAGTTTTTCCAGAACATACAGCCAAAATGTGAATAGTGGCTCATCAGTGCTCCCTTATTCACTCCTACCTGTTCCATTTCCAGTTAAAAGTCTTCAGCTTCATAGACATAGTGACAAGTTTCCAACGGTAACACACAAGTGATCTTTTCATACTCCTTTTATATTCCCTGTATTGTTTCTTTCTGAAATGGGAAAAAGGAAGGGATCAAACATGTGACTAGGATATCATCTTTGTCACAGAAGTTAATTTTTCTTGGGCTATGACAAGACAAATTTTCCGTTTGTATTGTATTATATTAAGGATAATAAAATTCTTTAAGAGAAAAAATGGCTATACACGTTCTTTCCTTACAGAGAAGCAGGGAAGGGGGGGATGAAATCTTAAGTTACTTTCCCACCACTAAATGCATTTCGAAATACTTTCCTTGAAACCACCTTTTATAATCTTGAATTTACTATGGACCTCTGTGTCCTACTGCCCAAACAAGGACAGGGAAATATGCCCATGAAAGTTAACCTCTGCTGAATACAACCATGAGGAAGAAGAAACACTGGGAACATCTGCATTTTATCCTGCCAATATGTTCTCTCTTATTCTAGAAGCACAGGATGTCTTTACTCTGTCAGCTGCAAAAATATTATCTCTCTGCAAGAATGAAACAAGTGTGGAATATATATTATGCTACCACATTACATGCATACCTAAGCAGAAAACAAAGAGAATAGCCATTTAATATATAACTCAATTTTGCCTCCAGGGACAGATAAAAACTTTTATTATAATACCCAAATGGTACAGTACATAAATATACATGGGAAATGTGATAGGGCTAAGTCAGGCTCTTTTGGCTAGATGCTGGTGGCTACAAATTTATCATCTGACACCCATCCTAATCTTGCCTTCCCATAGACATGAAGTAGGCTATATTTTTTATGAGGGCCAGGAATTTGGGGCGAGGGAGACCAAACCCGTCACCATTTTTCAGCAGGTCATTAATTTCTAAATGTGTGTGGAAAATAACTATTGGCTGATAGCTTCCAGTTTCATTTCAAACATACCTTATACAGTTTGCTAAATAAATAACCAAGACAGTAAAAAAAACTAATGACAGTAACTAAATTGGTAATTTAATAACTTCAGATGATTCTAGAGGCTTAACGGTGTTTATCCTTTTTGAAATCAATAACTTTTCATTTGGAATCTTAAATCCACTTTAATGAGCATTCTGCTGGCTGCAGTTTTATTTAGGATGTGAGCTTATACAAACAAAAGTAATGGAGGCTCTTTCCGAGATAACAATTTACAGTTAACTTTGCAGATCACATGGCTGATTTGAACGTATAAATCTCTGCAATCCCATTATATATGCTCCTCAAACATTTTAAATGCCTTTAATTGGAGAAGAGGTTATAGAAGAAGAGAGTTCTCCATGTGGGGAAACTTCATGTTTCTCAGTTAGAAGCAATATGTCTGAAATGGCTCTTCTAATATTGATTCTATTTTTGAAAGCCCATACAGAGCAATAACACAACTTTCTTACAGGCAGCAAATGGAAAAAATCCTGTGACAATTCCCCTAGCTTTCTATATAAATCACATGAATTATCAAGGCGAAATATTTATCAACACAAAATAACCTATTCCTCAATGTCTTCCACACTGTTTCCCTCTCTGTAGAAAACCTTTGGGGTCATGTAATCTACCCATATAAAACTAATTAGAAACACCCTCCACAAAACAAGGGGCTAAATCTCTTGTTATTGTAACCCGCGTTACTCTGCCTCTGTGCCCCAGAGACTCCAGTAGCTCTGGAAGTCTCCAGAGGGTGTTCAGAAACGAAATGATAGCTTTTGGGCTCATCCTTGTTTTCTGTGAGACGCTGTCCTCTGTTGCACTAATGTCCCCTGGAAGCATTTCAAAGCTATCATGCCCTTAAAACACCAAAACCGTGCTGCATTCCCTTCATAGTTTACAAAATCCTTTATAAAAATAATGATTTCACCTTTTGTTATAATTCCTCTTTTCATAGAGGCTCAAAAACTAGTGAGGTCTAACAAAATCCCTTCTCTCTCCTTCAGCCCACCCCCCAAAAAAACTGCAGATTACACTAAAAGATATCCATGCAGACTCCAAATCCCAGTTTGGGCTGGAGCCCTGTTTCCCATTTGTAAATATCTGAAGGTCACCCTGTATCAATGAATGACCTACTGTTGTTTCATGCACATTCCCTTGCCAGGTGTTAGTAAAGCCCTCCCTTGAGAATGAAGTTAACACAGAGGAAAGCAAGTCAGGAGATGAGGAGAGACTTCCACCCACGTCATCTGAACTTGCGAAACCAGCATCCACCTTTGGTTTCCCCAGTTATGTGTGCCAATAAATTCCCCTTTCTGCTGAAGTCAGTTTGAGTTTGGTTTTATGTCACTTCCAACTGAAACAATTTTGACTAATATACTAACAATTACCAATTTTATTGGGTTACATAAATATCACTGCCTCAAGAACTTGAAATAACGCATCCCAGAGATTTCCAACCGTGGAAACTATAGCCTGATGAGTGATTTAATTAAACATGTACATATAGATCACTCCCCAAACCGCATATACAGAAATGAGGAGAGACAAATCTGAAGAAGGAAAAAAAAAACTTGCATTTGAAAGGATGAATTAAAGAGAAGACATCTGCCCAATGTTTAGGACTGGGAAGATAAATGATTCCATTTTAGGTTGTTATTAAATTGTATTACTCTTCATTAAAGTTAAATGCATTTAGAGGAATTAAGCTTATCAAAGACTTGGCAATGTAATATAAGAGATGATTCTTTGTTTATTTGATGACATCCTCCTGTGAGTTGATTCACATTTTTAATTTTGGAAAACAATATTTCCTTCACAGGGACTGACAGAATGATGTGAACTGCTGCATCATTTTGCATGAAGTCATATCGATTATGAAAGCAAACAGAAGCCAAGTGACTTAACCCATTTTTCAAGAAGCATTATGACAATAATGTTTCTATATTGTCAGAGGGGATCACATCAACTTAAGAACTGAAATTAGCCTCAGTTAAGGGGGAAAAAAAAAAAGACCTGGAATGAAGAGCTTCAGGAGATAATCACCTATCCTTTTTAAGGTAAGTATGATGGAACCCGATAAACACAAAAATTGTAAATATTTTTAGTGGAGAAAACTATTTTTAAAAGTATGTATTAACTCTATGCACCAGTATAGAGATCTGACCATGGACACCACGGTAAGCAAAACAAATGCACAAGAGAGCTTGCAACCTTGTGAGAGCAGAAAGCATTAATGCAATCACAGAGAACTGTCATTCCTGTTGGAGTAAATATTACCAGAGAAATGTGCCTACTGCCCTAGAAGCCCATACTGGGGCTTTACCCTAAGCAGATCGACCAGGAAAGGATTTCACAAAGACTTGATGTTTGAGGAATGAATATACACTAAGTAAGAAAAGAGGGGAAAGAGCATTCCAGTGAGAGGGAGGAGCCACAGGTGTAGAGAAGAATGGGCTAGGAAGCAGAGATCTGAAAGAGCACTGAGCCCAGGACCCAGGGACGGGAGGTGGAGCATAAGGAGGCCCAGGCTGTGCAGAAGTGGGCAGTTTCCTCTGAAAATGGTGGGCAGAACTTGAGGGTTTTTAGTGGGGCTTGGTATGTTAAAAAAAAAAAAATCACTTTGGGTTCAAGCTGGATAAGAACTGAGTGGCGTGGGGGTGTAGGGGGTGGAGTCAGGATCCAGGCAAGGAACAATGGGAGGTAGGTGCGGCCGGTAGGAGTTGGGGTGAGGGCAAGATACAAAATAGAGAATCTTCATGGCCGTTCATCCTCATCCTTTCTTGAGAATCAGCATCATGAAATGTGACTGAGTCTGTCTGTTTTTCACAACTTTGCAATAGGGAAAATTCCACACATACAAAAAAGGAGAATAACATGATGAGTTCTATGACCTTGACACAGAGTTTCAAGCGTGTCCAACTCGAGGCAAATCTTGTTTAATCTATGTGTATCTCCACTCACTTCTCCATTCCTGTATCCAGTTTTTTAAAAATTTATCAACATATCAAACCCTCCAATAAGTTTTGAGAATAGTACAATAATCACTAATTTATCATTCAGGTAGTTTCCCTGTTAACATTTTATTAACTTGTCTCTATGTGTGGATATGGGTGTATTTATACCGCACACACAAACACACACATCTTATCTCTCTCCTAAGAGCAATGGCATTCTCTTACACAGGTATCACACTCAAGACACTTAACATCATCTAATATGTGATCCATATTCACAATTAACTGTTTGTCCCAACAACGTCCTCTACAGCTGTTTTTCCTCCCAATCCAGAACGTAAATGAGGTCCACACATTGCATTTCATTGTCCTGTCTTTTTAGTCTCCATCAATCTTCAAGAGCTCCTCGGCCTTTCTGTCCTTCAAGACACTGATGCCTTTGAAGAGTGCAGGCCAGCTCCTGTGCAGAATGTCCTTAAATGTGTGTTTTCTGATTGTTTGCTCACGATTAGATTCAGGTGAAACATTTTGGCAGTACCAGCACATAGACGATGTTGTGTCCTTCTCCGTGTGTCACATCAGGAGCCATATGATGTCAGCTGTACTGTTATTAATTATGATTCTTTCAGCTTTTCCACAGGTTGAATTCATATCCTGTAGACATAATCCATTACTGAGGAAACCAGACAAGGACTGCAAAATATAATTTCTATTTCCCCACAAGCCATCTTAATGCCAAGAGACATTAACACAGGTCATTTATACAGACAAAGCTTTGTCGGTTTTAGTCACGAAAGGTGCATATAGATCATAAATAGACAGTGACAGGGAAGGAATATCCTGCAGCGATTAGAGGAAATTGGCACACCTGGGAATTAGAATCGTGAGAAGAAGTAAAGCATGGGGTGCAGTGAAGCCCCTAGCCTCAGGAGCCAAAGTGTAGGGGACATCATCCTGGCTCTGCCACTCACTACCTGTGTGACCTTGGGCGAGTTATCTACCCTTTCTGTCTCTGCTTGCACAACTGTAACATGGGAAGTCATAGGACTCATCTTACGTGGTTGGCGTGAGCACTGAGCGGCTACACAACTGGCACACAACAAGGTGTGATGATGATGATGATGTTTCCAGTGAAGGACCACTAGCCTCCATGTGTTGACTAAAGGAAGACACTAGGTCTTCTTTATAAACAACATTATCTGAGAGGCACCTGGGTGGCTCAGTCGGTTAAGTGTCTGCCTTTGCCTTAGGTCATGATCTCAGGGTCCTGTGATCAAGCCGTGAATCTGGCTCCCTGCTCAGCGGGGAGCCTGCTTCTCCCTCTCTCTCTGCCCCTACCCCCCACACACACTGAGGCACTCACTCTCTCTCTCTCTCAAATAAGTAAAATCTTTTTTTTAAAAAAAACTATTATCTGAAATTTGGACCCTGTTAGTGACATAACCTGGTAAAATGTCATAATGTTTGCATAAAATCATGAACACCGTCATCTAATGAGAACTACTCAGGACAGAAGAGTTTTGATCTTAACGATCCGATGACAAATGTTAACATTTCTCAAATCGTAAGCAATAACCTTAACAATAAAATGTGTCCAACGTCATTTCCTGTGGAGGATCTGATTACCTCCTGCTCCTTAGTGATGCGTATGTGACCTCTGTCTGGTGCGAAAGCACATCTATAATACTGACATTCCCACAGCAGGATCTAAATCATGTACAGAAAAAGGCCTGCTCAGAGATCTACTCAAGAATCTCGTCTAGTCTTAAGATCACTCATCAATCTTAAAATTGCAACTTGGTTTTCAAATTTCAAAGATATTTTTCTGATTAGGCAATTCAGCCACAGTATCTTTGCTTCACCATCCTGTTTCTGTATACCTGTGTACATGTGGTGCTGGTCAGGCAGCCCTAGGCATCCTTCCTGATCTTAACCCATTACCCTTTTATGAAAAAAATTACTTTCTTTTCCCTACGGTATTTTCACTGCTAGTCATTCATGGCTTAATAAAATTACTTAATTTTTTATATACTTTTTTCCCTTTAGTGTAATAATTATATTATCAAATAGGACAAAAGAGTTATCCTTAACTTTGTATTTTTAGGATTTGAGTTTCTCCTAAAATGTGTGACCATAGTAGAGATCTTTTTTCCCTTAACAAGTAATGTAGAAAAAAATTAAAATTTCTAAAAGTTAAGTGACTTGAGTTGTTATTATTTTAAGAAAAAGGAGATCAACTGACCTACATTGACACCTTCAGAAAAAATTTAAAAAATTTTTAAATTTAAATTCAATTAATTAACATATATTAATAGTTTCAGATGTAGAGTTTAGTGATTCATCTTATATAATACCCAGTGCTCATTACATCACATGCCCTCCTTAATGTCCATCACCCAGTTACCCTATCCCCCCATTCCTCCCCTCCTGCAACCCTCAGTTTGTTTCCTATGATTAAGAGTCTCTTGGGGCGCCTGGGTGGCACAGTGGTTAAGCGTCTGCCTTCGGCTCAGGGCGTGATCCTGCCGTTATGGGATCGAGTCCCACATCAGGCTCTTCTGCTGTGAGCCTGCTTCTTCCTCTCCCAATCCCCCTGCTTGTGTTCCCTCTCTCGCTGGCTGTCTCTATCTCTGTCGAATAAATAAAAAATAAAATCTTTAAAGAGTCTCTTAAGGTTTTTCTCCCTCTCTGATTTCCTCTTGTTTCATTTTTCCCTCCCTTCCCTTATGATCCCCTGTTTTGTTTCTTATTTTACACATATGAGTGAGATCATAGGATAATTGTCTTTCTCTGATGGACTTATTTCACTTAGCATCATACCCTCTAGTTCCATCCACATTGTTGCAAATGGCAAGATTTCATGTGTTTGATGGCTGAGTAGTATTCCATCATATGTATGTATATATATCACATCTTTTTTTTTAAATATTTTATTTATTTATTTATTTATTTATTTATTTGAGAGAGAGAGAGAGCACAAACAGGGTGAAGGGCAGAGGGAGAAGCAGACTACCTGCTAAGCAGGGAGCCCAATGTGGGGCTCAATCCCAGGACTCCAGGATCATGACCTGAGCCCAAGGCAGACACTTAAGCAACTGAGCTACCCAGGCACCCTATAATCCACATCTTCTTTATCCATTCATGTGTCTGTGGACATTTGGGCTCTTTCCATAGTTTGGCTATTGTGGACATTGCTGCTATAAACATTGGGGTGCAGGTGCCTCTTTGGATCACTACATTTCTATCTTTGGGGTAAATACCTAATTGTGCAATTGCTGGGTCTTAGGGTAGCTCTATTTTCAACTTTTTAAGGAACCTCCATACTGTGAGAAAAGAAAATTGTAAATAAGTAATACATTATTTACTTTGGTACCATATCACAGCTTGCTCAGAAGAATACAACGTAGGGTAGAAACAGCTAGAGAAAACAGAAAGAGAGGAAGGAAGTGGGGAGAAGTAAGAAGAGGCAAAGAGATGGAACCAATATTGCTGACGCTAATTCCCCAAATCTCCCCCCACCCAGAGGTTACTGCTTCCATCCCCTAGCCCCTCCATCACTCTCAGGCCTGCTTCCCTAAACAGCCCCCTCTGACCTTTCCCCTGCTCAAAAATCCAGACTTACATCTCCAAGTCTGTCTACCGACCTACACCTCAAACATACACTAAAGGTTTTCTTCTTGTCTTTTATTTTTCAACTGTTTTCCTCCATTTGTCAAAGTTAACGTTTATCCCAGGCATCAATTTTACGGTCATGAAACCCAGATGTACAAACATAAAACTCCCTTTATTTCTTCAAAACTGACAAAGCTCACAAGCTCCCATTTCCATAGATGGAAGAATACCTAACTTTGCCCATTTAAGGAAAACTCGGATACTTCTGAGTTTTGTTGGGTAAATGGATCATTGATGTGAAAGTCACACTCATCTCCTTCCTCTTTCTATCAATCCTCTAAATTTGGGGGTTGGGGTAATAATTATAAGGATGGAACAGCATTTGCTACAGAGAAGAGGGAGCTCGGCCTAGAGAAGACAGCAAAATAGTCAAATAATTGCCTAGCTACGATACAGATGAGTTTCTTAAAAATGTTATGGGAGCACAGAGTGAATTTAAAGAAGCACAGAGGGGGCAGACACAAGGGGCCACAGACATCTTCTGAGAGGAAGCACATTCTAAGTTTCATCTTCAAGGGTGAGTAGGAGTTAGCTGGTTTAAGAAGATGGGAAAGCAAGTGTCAGGGCAAATGAGCTAACACATGGAATCACAGAAAAGTGTGACATGCTTGGGAGATGAAGCGGCTCTGGAATGCCTGGAGCACAGTGACTGTTCAGAAGAGTGGGTAGATGATGAGTCGAGAGAGATAAACAGACCCTTTGTCAAGCCAAGGAACTGGGGTCGTACTCTCCAGCCTTGGAGTCAGCACACGGGACAGGAAGTCCAAATAAGTCTGCTGCCTGGGTTTGTAAACAAAGTGTTATTGTCACAGTGACACTCACCTGTTCACATGCTATCTGTGATTGTCACAGTGACACTCACCTCTTCACATGCTATCTGTGGCTGCTTTCATGCTACCATATCAGAGTTAAGTAGTTTTGAAAGAGACCGTATGGCCACCAATGCCTCAAGCATTTCCTATCCAGACCTTTACAAGAGAAGTTTGCTGACCCTGCCCTAGACCACCTGAGTGATAAACGTACCCTCTTTAAGAGTATGCATAGACCTGAAGTAGAATTTGAATATCTTTAGCATATTATCATTTAGATTTGTACAAAACTAAGACTAAGACTACGTGTGAGCATCTCACGTCTACAGCTCTTATGCAAGTATAAACATCTATACATTAAATTTAAACTAAAAAAATAATTACACTCAAATTAATGATATTCATTCAATGTGACTGATAATACCAACGGTGTGGAAACAGATTTCCACTCCTAAAATCAAACTCACTGTCCTAGTACAGGTGTTTTTGAATTCGGTAACTTATACCTTTGGGGCCATGGTTTTTACTTATTTAAACTAGGGAAAAACCTTTGTTAAAATAACAAAAGACAGTGATTTCATTGAACTTTATGTGTCCCAAATGCCTCCTTTGGAATACAAAGTCCCTCTGCCTTCTTATTTTGGGTAGGCTATGGATAATTATAGTAAAGCCCACTGGTACCATAAAAACACTAATGCCTGTGCAGGCACTGAAATCTTTGTCAGCATTCACTTCTAAGGCAGCCATTCAGGTGATCCACAATGGCTTAGATTTGTCATCTAAACGAAAGCACACTAAATGTGAAAATATCAGAGAGCCGCACATCCTGGAGGGTGTGCAAAGCTATTCACAAAATGAAAGCTAACATGAGATACTTACTGTGGCAACAACAAAACAGCTAAAAACAGCTAGTCCAAACTGGGTGAGCCCAAGACGTGGCAAGGAAGAAGAGGGAAGAGGACAGATAGGAGAATGTGCAGTGTAGTATCTGGACAAGATTCTAACATGAGATGGTTGTGGGAAGGAAGGAATGCGAAGGGGGATTCAGGAAAGACTCTCAGGTTTCTGACCTGGGCAGATACACTCATTGTGGTGAGCGACATGGAAGAGGGAAAAATTTGGGAGGGAAAGACATTGAGTTTACTTGGGCATGTTGAAATGAAAGCTCCCAGGAGACTAAACCTTGAACCTGAATGAAGGTATGTACATTGGACTGTAGAGTCATGAGTGAAGACTGGCTCCGATACCAAGATTTGGGAGCTGAAAAGAAATAATGGCTGAAGTATCCACACAGAGAAGAAGAAAGTGAGAGTTGGAAAGGTACTAAAAGATGCTTAATCAACAACTGGCCACCAGAGGCAGCTGTATAAATAACTACACATATGCACCCACAAATATACTCAGTTCGGGACGATCTATACTAATGGGGCAAAACTGTAACATGCTTCATAGGAAATACCAGTATGAAAATCATTTATATGCCTTTGGATGGGTACACAGAGGAAAGACGAGTTTGTAGAAGATTTACTTCTGTTTGCTAAAGCTTGGTTTGTTCTTCCGGAAGGCACATTAACTTGAATAAAATGCCAAAACGGTATGGAATGTGGTACTCACTGCTCGGCGCCTACTCCGTATCTATTCTCCTTCCTTCTTTACTAACAGAACCTTGATTTTTGTCAAGGTAGCAATGAGCACAGGTGAAAGCTGCAATTCCCAGCCTCCTTTGCATCTATGAATGGCCATGTAACACAGTTCAGGCCGATGAAATATAGGTGAAAGTCATCAGATGGAACTTGTGGGAAGGCCCTTTGGAAGGCCAGGTAGACTCAGCTGACTAGATCCTTTGTCCTTACCCTTCTTCCTGCCTAGATTCATAATGTTACAGGGGGAGCAACCACATTATGACCTGGATGCCCCAAGAACAGGGTAAGTATTACTGAGTAGAAACATAGGCGCTTCATGGAGCCCCAGTCTCAGCCCTAGACCTCCAACTTCCAAATGTAAGAATAATAAAACCTCTAGTGCTTTAAATCACTGTTCTCTGGGTTCCTGTTCCTTGAGACCCAATACAATTTGGACTTACTAGAAATATAAAAGAGCAAGAGCAATTTTAAAGCATGCTTTAATCCTTTCCACTTTGAAATCAAGTATGGAAGATCATTTTTATTTTCAAGGCAAATGTGCAAATAAAAATATTATTATCCCTTATGTGAAATCCATGAAAAATGCTGAGATGAAGGAACTGCTTACCAAAAGCTACTTTCTCTACTCAGGAATTGCTTCCTTAGCCTTTCATGCTTTCCTGCTGTCACTGCTGCTTTGGAATTTGCTGTTATGTGTAATAAGACTCCATCACAAATGTTTGTGGAGGAATCAAGAAATACTCACTGACGATCTTGGCACAGACCACAGTCAAGACTCAGTCTCTGATCTCCCTTCCCACACTCCACATCCTGTGTTCAGGCTCTCTTTCTTCTTCCCTGTTATCCATTCTCCTGACTCTACTAGCTGTATTCTCGTCTCTTGAGTGTGTCACAAACCTTATATATTAAGGGCTAGGGAAGGAAGGAACTCTGACCTATGAATCACAAAGCCTGAGTTTATTTGGTCACTTATTCATTCCACAAATATAATTAAGCATTTTCTAAGTTTCGGGCACTGGGTTAAGCCTTAGAAAACAGGGATGACCAAGGCAGGAAAATCCTGGTCTTCAAGATGTTTACATTCTAATGGAGAAAAATGATATATTCACACATAACCAGAAAAATTACAGATACTGAAAAATGCTGTGAAAAAAAAAGACCCGGGGAAGTGTGGCAGATAGTACCTGTTGGGGGGTACTTGGGGTATGGCTTTCAGGGAAGTCTTCTCTGATATGTAAGCAGACCTGATGGAGGGAAGGTACTGGCCAGATTCCAAGGAAGAACATTTCAGGCATCTCATCCTGAGATGAGAAAGGTTCCTATGCCCAAGGCAAAGAAAGGTCAGTGTAGCAAGAGACCCTGCAAGATGGAGAGAGACCCTAAGCGAGGCCACTAGAAAAAGATTTGCTCATGGAGGGCCTCATAGCCACAGTGAGGAGATTAGATTTTAATCTAAGACTATAGGGAGTATTTGATGCACTTTAAGCAGAGGAGTGACAGACTCTTTTTTTTTTAAATCACTATCGCTAATGGGTGGAATGTGGAATTTAAAATACTGATGAGGACACTAGTGTATAAATTCAAGAGTGAAAAGGGGAATGAATGATGGATACTTTAGAGTTGAATCCCCACATGAGAGGGGAGAGAGTGTCACCAAGTTGGCACTCAGGTTTTTGGGAAGAAGGCTTAAATAGATGGTGGCTCCCGTTACTGAGATGGGAAAGTGTTCTGAGCCTACCTTGCCTGACCCTGGGCAATGTG
This sequence comes from Ailuropoda melanoleuca, assembly GCF_002007445.2. NCBI lineage: Eukaryota > Metazoa > Chordata > Mammalia > Carnivora > Ursidae > Ailuropoda > Ailuropoda melanoleuca. The sequence continues at coordinate 17,118,884 of NC_048220.1, read as the reverse complement.
CTCTCCACAACTTGGAAATGCAGATATTGACCGAGATAGAACAGACAGCCTCAGATAGTTCTTCAGCACTATCGTACCATAGCTCAGTTGGGTAATTAGGACATGATATACTTTTTTGCTTCCAACTAGGGGAATAATACAAACTTTGGAACAATAGAGGATGGAACTCCATTAAGCTGCCAAAATGCTCTACAAAGCAATGTGACTTTGGCAAAGAGATTCTCTGTGCCTCAGTCTCCCTCGCTGCACAATGGGATTATAAAACTGACTTGCTTCACTGGGCTGCTGTCAGGGACAAGAAATATCATAATGTCAGACAGCTAGAATCTACTAGGGCTCAGGTAATCACACACTCTCCTGACAGACTCAATACCTGTTCCTTCTCTTCTTTCAATCACTCTACTTTGCGAATCTCTTGACTCAGGGATTTTCTTTTTCTGAGGGTGAAGAAACTCCAACACTGGGGATTCCCAGGGCAGAATTTCACGTGTGTCACTTGCTGTGAGAGCCAATCAGCCCTGGACCTCTGTGACTTCTCACCTGGAAGGTGAGCAGTGCCTGAAGAGGGCAACACAGCCAGCTCCAAGCCTGTGGGCTCCAGGTTATGAACCCTAGAGTTTCAAGCTTAACTTTGACTTATTCACCTTTCCCTGCCCTCTAGTTCACTCTCTCCCTGATGAATGGAACTTCAAGAACTGGGTCTGAGAAGAAAGTGTGATGGAATGCTTCCGGCTGCTAGTGAGAGAATGCTCATGCCCTGACCTGCCACCCAGATGCCATTTTGCTGCTGCTGGCCATATTCCCTGACACTCAGGGAATGAGATGGGCATGGGAAGGGAGATGATGGGCTTATGTACTGCCCACAACACATTTTTAGTTAACCAAAACTAAAATGTTAACCACCATAAAAATTCACTAATGAATAAGCCCTGTCCTTTTTTAAGTATGCCTTTCTTTTTTTCCACTTCTCTCAATTGTCCATGTTTTCCTTTCAGGAAAAAGCCCAAATAATAGAATTCCCCAAACATGTCATGTTTTTCAAAGGTTTCTTGTTACAGACAGAAAGCCGGGTTCTTGCAGTCATTTCTGCTGTGGCAGCTGGAGGGCAGTGCGATTCTCTCTCTCCCCTCCCGAAGCCTCGCATTTCCTCCCATCCCCCAGCTGGCTAAGTGCAGAGGGGAAGAGACACAATGGGGGGAAATATGCACACATGGCCCAGGAGCAGTTGGGGCGGGGGGGGGGGGGGGGGGGGGTGACTTGAAAAGAAACAAGCAACATCAAGTTCACAGATAGCACATCCTGGTCTTTCTTCCTCCTCACTCACACAGCATTAGCTGCCTTCACACCCACCAACGCATGCTTCCCCTTGCCTCAGCCTGTTCTAGGTCTTCTCCCTACACCCAATTCTTCAAATTCTTCACATGTGAGCTCAGCCTGGCCTCACCCTTGCACGCTCACACACAAACTCACTCAGCACCTCCCTGTCTTTCCTCATCCCCAGCTCAGGGCTGGGCCCCAGATCTTGTGACCTGGGACTGGGAGGTGGTGACTGGTATGTGACAATAAGGCAGACCATGAAGTGGAGCCTGACTGCAGAGAGGCTGGCTGATGGGAAAGTTGCCCAGCCCCGCAGGCAGGGAGGGCATCATCGGTGAATGACCCGAGTGACTACTGGCAGACACTTGCCGAGTCCAATGCATGAGCGCCCACGGTGCCACCACTGGTCACAGAAGACTGCTGGGTTTTGTGGGCAGGGCCAGACATGGAACTGGGGCAGGGGAGAGGGAAGCCACAGTAGCAGAGTCTGACGTTTGCAATGAGCTTTGTGCTTTCCAAAACTGAGGCACCTTTGTGCATCTGGTACTTCATGTGAGACAGGCCTAGGTGACGAGCCTGTGTGAAGGGTGAGCAGACTGTTCTCATCAGAACGATGGTCATGACAGAGCTGGGTAACATTCCACTGCTGGGGTGAGAGCTTTACCCCAAACATCATTGACCTGCATAAAATTACAGATCAGGAACAAAGTTATTACGTAGGATAGCATCTCTGATAGGGCTTTGCAAGGTAAACATCAGATTTCTCACCATCTCAAATATCAAACACATTCGGCCCCTACTATGGCCCTTTAGTATGTCCAAATACTCCAGGGAAGGACAAGGAAAGAGATCACAGCTAAGGCCCAATAGAAAAACAGGTGATCAACAGGAGGGCTTCACCCCCTTCCCCCTCTACAGAGCATGCTGGGCGCCAATCTCTCACAAGAGGTTTCCAAGCTGGGATGGCCTCCTTCTCTTCCACTCCCACCTCATTGAACAGAGTCTTTATTGACAGAATATTATAACTGCATGAGCCCATGATGAGGAGACTGCAGACCATCCTCTAGAAAACTTCGCGGGAAGATTCTTTCTCTGCAACTCAAACACAGAATATTTTTAATACCGTTCCCCTTCTCTGCTCCCTATAATTTTAAGGAAGAGAAAGAAAAGACCAAAAATCAAAGATATCTCAGAGGTAATCTATGGTTTGGAATGAGAAATGGGTGCTTTGATTGTGTTTTTAAATTGATTCTCCTTTTCTAAAGCTTTTTTCTTCCCCACTTCCCAAAGTAGCGGGAATCAAGGTGAGACATTGCAGATTCTGTATTTCTATATTCACTCTAGTAGATTTCAATACCATGTTTTGACTCTCTTCTAAATTTCTTTATGACCTAGATCAGGCTGCCCTGTTTCAGGGTCTATCTATATTGTAGCTTCCATCTATGTTCCAAACATGGTATGTGGGCTGGTGAAGTAATCTACTCTAAGGCCAAATTTGTAGTATGGCTGAAACTAAATTATACTGCTCTAAGATGCCAATACCTAAGCGTCTTTGGGGTACTTCTTGAAACTGTGAGTCTGTTCATTTTTCTTTTAATTAAAACTTTATTTTTTTTTACTAAAAAATAAATCAATAAATGACTCTAATGTCGAGAGCCAAAGTACATGCCAAGAGTAATGTGAGTCATGAAGGCTGTTCATTGGTACAGATCACATTTCTTCTTTTACCTGAAATGTTTCATCTGAGAAGACATTCAAGTAATTTGACTCCTTGCTGACCTCTCAGATATACTACAGATTCTTATGAATCGGTCTCTTGAAGACTTGCACTTCAAGATGGTAACCAAGCATATGTGGTTACTTCCACTCCCTCAAGGAATTCACATGGCACGTATGATAAAGAAATACAGCTGGAATAAAGTCATGAAACCATTGTGAGTAGGGGGAAGAATATCAGTGAGAAATATATTTTGATAAATTTCTTGGCAAACAAGGAAGAAGGGACTGTATTACTGGATAAACCAGAATGAAGGAAGCTGAGACCCAGAACACAATTGCAAGAAGGCTACCACGGAGGTGGGAGCCATTCTTCATGGGAGAGTCCTAGGAGCCCCTAAATGTGTAGATGACAAGAAACAGGAGCAGAAATGGGATGCCAAGCAGTAATCAATGTAATTATTTAAAGGACTATTTATAAAATATCAGGTCCAGGTAGCACCTCCCACCCGATTCCTATCCCCTTGCATCAAAACAACTAGATACTCTGGAACTTGAGCTGAAGAACTGCTGCTTACCCATTCCAGACTCACATGTCCTAAAGGAAGACCTTTCTGTCAGTGCGTCCCACCCACAAAGCTCACGGTCAGATCACTGATTCTGCTGGTTAGTAGAGATGCTTGTAAGAGAAGGAGAACCACACAGCAGCAGGGGAAAGCGATAACAGTAACCTATAGAACTGAGTCTTACTAACCCTCAAAGAAATCCAAAGCTAAAATGAGAGATTTGAGAAGGGACCCAAGGGAAATTTTTGGATTGATGAAATTATTCTCTATCTTAATTATAATGGTAGTAACATGACTGTATATACTTATGAAAACTCATCAAACTAAATATCTTCAAAGGGTGAATCTTGCTGAATATAAATTATGCCCCCAAAAATCTAAGCTTAAGAAAAGAAGCACAAGCCCATGAAAGGAAAGAAGGCTGCGGTTGTTGACATCTGACTTGGTCTGAAGCTGTCCTGGACAGTTTATCCACTTGTCTCACAGCACAGAGTTGTGACAAATGGAAGGACTGGCTCCATCTTAGCCAAGGCTTTAAGCTAGACTGATTAACTGAGAAACAGAAGGGAAAGAAAGTCCTATGTAAACCAAGTACACACCAAGTACCAGAGAGTCTAAGGCAGCTTATTTTATTTAATTCAGAACATAGTGATAGGACTGTTTGGGCACGTCTTACATCAGCTTAGGACATCTAGATAGATGCTCAATAAATGGGAACTAAAGGTCATGTAAACAAAAACAAAACAAAAGAGGCTTCTTATAAAAAAAGGAACAAACAAAAATAAGAAAGAATTACTGTAAATTTAAAGTATGCTTGCTAAAGATTTTTACATGTAGTAGAAAGGTTGAAGAATAAAATCAAGGAAATCCTCTAAAATGTTCAACAAAAAGAAAGAAATCAAAGATTTGGGGGGAAAAGTTAAAATCATAGGGGATCAGTATAAAAATCCTATAACCCAGCTAACAAATCTGAATGACAGAACTAAGAAAATATATGGTAAAAAATAATTAAAGAAAGAGTAGTTGATAAGTAAAAACAATAAAATGTGGATTATACATAAATATGTTATCCGGCCATAAAAAGAAATGGGGTACTGATATATGCTACAATATGGATTAATCTTGAAAACCTTCCGCTAAGTGTAAGAAACCCGACACAAAAAGCCATATATTGTATGATTCCATTTATATGAAATATCCAGGATACAGAGCATCATAGAAACAGAATGTAGACTGGTGGTTGTCACGGGTTGGGGGAAGGATGAATGGGGAATGATGGATAATGAGTATGGGGTTTCTTTTCAGGAGGATGCAAATATTCTAAAACTAGATAGTAGTTATGAATGTACACTTTTGTGAATATGCAAAAACCACTCATAGGTGCTTTAAAACAGTGAATCCCTATGGCATGTGAATGAGATATAATTTTTAAAAAAGAAACAGTAAGAAAAATCCCATAACTCAAAAAAAATGAGATTTAAGACTGAATATTACGTAGAGCAAATATATAGATGCTCAGTCCCAAAACCATCTTACAGAATTGAACACCAGAAGGAAAAAAAACAAAACTAAACTAAAAAACCATCAAGAAAGAGTTATTTACAGAAAAACTGAAATAAAACTGTCAAACTTCTCATCTGCAATACTGCTAGAAGACAATGGAACAATGGCTTTTCATAGTTCTGCAGGAATATGTTATTGACAAAATTAGAATAGGAAGTCAGACACCTATGAGTGTATCTTCTAAAAGAGTAATTTCCATTGAACAAGTAGTATGATTAATAAGTTGATATCTAAGAGTTTAAAGTAATTATCATAACTCAGTAATGGTCTCTGAACTCAGGAGAAAAATGAATGAGCACAGTGAGAACTTTAACACAGAGATAGAAAATATAAAAGACAGAGTTAAAAAAATATAACAAGTGAAACGAAAAAACACTAGAAGGAATCAACAGCAGATAAAATAATGGAGAAAAATGGATCAATAATCTGAAAACAAGATCCTAGAAATAATCAAATGAGAAAAGAAAAAAGAAAGAATTTTAAAAAGCAAGGACAGCTTAGGGGAACTTTAGAACATCAAGCAACTAACATTCACATTATAGGGATCCCAGAAGGAGAAAAGATAGAAAGGAACAAAAAACCTGCTGGAAGAAATAGTGGCTAAAAACTTCCCCTAACCTGATGAAGGAAACAGACATCCAAATCTTAGAAGCAAAGAGAATCCCAGGGCACTTGGGTGACTCGGTTGGTTAACTGTCCGCTTTCGGCTCAGGTCATGATCCCAGGGCCCTGGTAACTGAGCCCCGCTTCAGACTACCTGCTCTGCAGAGAGTCTGCTTCTCCTTCTCCCTCTCCCCACTCATGCTTTCTCTGTTATTCTCTCTCTCTCAAATAAATAAATAAAAATTTTTAAAAATTTTAATAAAAAAGAATCAAACAGAGTCCCAAGATAAACCCAAACATACCCACACCAAGACACATTATAATAAAGGGTCAACAGTTAAAGATAAGGAGAGGCTCTTAAAAGCAGGAAGAGAAAAGCAACTAGTTATGTACAAGGCAACCCCTCATAAGACTATCAGCTGGTTTTTCAGCAGAAACTGCAAACCAGAAGAGAGTGACACAATATATTCAAAGTCATGAAAGGAAGAAACTTATAAGCAAGAGTATTCTACTCAGCACAACTGTAACTCAGAATTGAATGAGAAATAAACAGTATCCTAGACAAGCAAAAGCTTAAGGAGTTCATCAACACCAAACCAGCTTCAAAAGACATGTTAAAAGCACTTCGTTGAATGGATAAGACAAGGCCATAATTAGAATTAAGAAAATTATGGAAAAAATCTCAGTGATAAAGCTACATATATAGTAAATGTATTGGGTCAACCACCTGTAGCCAGTATGCAAGCTAAAAGACAAAGTAGTAAAAAAATCATCTAGACCTACAATAATTAGTCAAGGGATACACAAACGAATAAGAAGTAAAATATGATCTTAAAAACATAAAATGTGGGGGAGAACAAATATAGTGCTTTTAGAACATGCATAAACTTAAGTGACCATCAATTTATGACAGACTGCTATATACACAGGAAGTTATATATGAACCTCATCGTAATCTCAAACCCAGTATCTATAAGAGATACACATACACAAAAAAGGAAGGAATACAAACATAACTCTTAAAAAAGTCACCAAATCACAAGGCAAGAGAGCAAGAGAAGAAAAGGGAACGGGAAAGAACTACAAAAACAACCAGAAAATAACAAAATGACCATAAGTGCCTATCTATCAATAATGTGAATAGACTAAATATTCCAATCAAAAGACACAGAGTGGCAGAATGGATAAAAAAACAAAACAAAACAAAACAGAAACATTTATTTGCTGCCTACAAGAGACTCACTTCAGAACTGAAGACATGAACAGACAGAAAATGAAAAAATGGAAAAAGATAGTCCACACAAATGGAAACAAAAAGAAAGCTGGAGTAGCAATACTGATATGAGACTCTAAAAACAGACTTTAAAACAAAGAGTTCAACAAGAGACAAAAGAGGACATTACATAATGATTAAGGGCTCAATCCAACAAGAGTTTATAACACACATAAGTATCTATGTACCCAACAAAGAGGCAACTAAATATATCACACAAATATTAACAGACATAGAGGGAGAAACTGATAATAATACAATAATAGTAGGTGACTCTGACAACCCACTTACATCAATGGGTAGATAATGCAGACAGAAGATCAATAAAGAAATATTGGACTTAAATAACACACTAGAACAGGTAGACTTAATAGATATATAAAAAGCATTCCAACCCCACACAGCAGAATACACATTCCTTTCAAGTGCACATGGAACACGTTCCAACATAGATCATGTTAGGCCACAAAACAACTTTCAGTAAATTTAAGAAGACTGAAATCATATCAAGTACCTTTTCTAACTACAGTGGAATGAAATTAGAAATCAGTTCAAGAGAAAACTGGAAAAAATATAAACACATGGAGGCTAACCAACATGCTATTAAAAAACCAAAGGGCCAGTGCACCTGGGTGGCTCAGTCAATTAAGCATCCGCCTCTTGATTTTGGCTCAGGTCATGATCTCAGAGTTGTGAGATGGAGCCCCACACCAGGCTGGGCATGGAGCCTGCTTAAGATTCTCTCTCTCACCTTCCCCACTCTCTCTCTCTCAAACAAACAAAACAAAACAAAACAAAACAAAACAAAAAAAAAACACAACCCACTAAAGACCAATAAAAAAAAGAGAAATTTAAAAAAATACCTTGAGACAAATGAAAATGGAAACAAAACAGTCCAAAATCTATTGGACATAGCAAAAGCAGTTCTAAGAGGGAAGTTCATAGCAATACTGGCTCACCAAAACAAACAAGAAAAATCTCAAAGAAACAATCTAACCCTATAGCTAAAGAAGATAGAAAAAAGAACAAAGCTCAAAGTTAATACAAGGAAGGAAATAATGCAGATTAGAGTGGAAATAAATGAAACAAAGACCCCAAAAATGGAAAAGATCAATGAAAGTGAGACCTGGTCCTTTGAAAAGACACATAAAATTGATAAACTATAGCCAGACTCATCAAAAAACAAACAAACAGGGGCGCCTGGGTGGCACAGCGGTTAAGCGTCTGCCTTTGGCTCAGGGCGTGATCCCGGTGTTATGGGATCGAGCCCCATGTCAGGCTCCTCCGCTATGAGCCTGCTTCTTCCTCTCCCACTCCCCCTGCTTGTGTTCCCTCTCTCGCTGGCTGTCTCTATCTCTGTCAAATAAATAAAATAAAAAATCTTTAAAAACAAACAAACAAACAAAAAAAAACAAGAGAGAATCCAATAAATAAAATCAGAAACAAAAGAGAAGTTACAACAAATGCTAGAGAAGTACAAAGGATCTTATGAGACTACTATAATTACAGGCCAAGAAATAGGACAACCTAGAAGAAATAGGTAACTTCTGAGAAACATACAGTCTTCCACAACTAAATCAAAAAGAAATAAAAATCTAAACAGAATGATAGCACAACTAAATCAGTTTCACACATGCAAAAGTCCAAAACCAGGCATCTTCACCAGTGAAATTCTACCAAGCATTAAAGGAAAAATTAATACCTGTTCTTTTCAAACTATGCCAAAAAACTGAAGAAGAATCATTTCCAAACTCATTCAGTGAGGCCAGCATTACCCTGATACCAAAACCAAAGATTACACACATGCACACGCAAATTACAGGCCAACATCCTATAAACATACATGCAAAAATCCTCAACAAAATAGTAGTAAACCAAATGCAACAATACATTAAATGGACCCTATACCATGATCGAGTAGGATTTATTCCAGGGAGATAAGGAAATTTCACCATCTGCAAATCAATGTGATATAACACATTAACAAAAAGAAGTATAAAAATCGTATGGTCATCTCAGTAGATGCAGGAAAAGCATGTGAGAAAATTCAACATCCATTTATTATAAAAACCCTCAACAAAGTCAGTCTAGAAGGGACACAGCTCAACATAATAAGGGCCATATATGACAAACCCACAGCTAACATCATACCCAATGGTGAAAAGCTAAAAGCTATCCCTCTCAGATCAGAAACAAGGAAAAGATATCCACTCTCACCACTTTTATTCAGCATAATATTGGAAGTCTCAGCCATAGCAATCAGAAAAGAAAAAGAAATAAAAGGCACCCAAACTGAAGAAGAAGTAAAAATTTAACTATTTGCAGACAACATGATACTATATATAGAAAATCCTAAAGACACACACACACACACAAACAACCGATTAGAACTAAAAAATGAATTCAGTAAAATTGCAGTATACAAAATTAATAAACAGAAATCTGTTGCATATCTATACACTAATAATAAACTACCAGAAATAGAAATTAAGGAAGTAATTCCATGTACAAGTACATTAAAAAGAATAAAATACCTAGGAGTAAATTTAGCCAAGGTGGTGATATACTTGTACTCTGAAAACTGTAAGACAGTGATGAAAGAAATTGAAGATAACACAAATAAATGGAAATATATACTATGCTCATGGATTGAAAGAATTAACATTATTAAAATGTCCATACTACGCAAAGCAACCTACAGATTCAATGCAATCCCTATCACAATACCAATGGAATTTTTTGTAGAACTACAGCAAACAATACTAAAATTTGCATGGAACTACAAAAGAGCCCAAAACAGTGAAAGTGCTCTTGAGGGAAAAAACAAAACAAAACAAAAACCCAAAGCTGGAGGTATAAAGCTCCTTGATTTCAAACTATACTACATTTAAAGCCATAGTAATCAAAATGGTATGGTACTGGCACAAAAACACACACATAGATCAATGGAACAGGATAGAAAGCCCAGAAAAATCCCAGACTTATAAGTTCAATTAATCTATGACAAAGGCAAAAATATACAATAGGAAAAAGACCATCTTCTCAGTAAATGGTGCTGGGAAAACTGGACAACCACAAGCAAAATAATGAAACTGGACAACTTTCTTTTTTTTTTTTTAAATGATTTTTTATTATATTATGTTAGTCACCATACAGTACATCCCTGGATTCCGATGTAAAGTTTGATTGTCCATTAGTTTGCGTATAACACCCAGTGCACCATGCAATACATGCCGCCTTACCACCCATCACCAGTCTATCCCATTCCCCCACCCCCCTCCCCTCTGAAGTCCTCAGTTTGTTTCTCATAGTCCATAGTTTCTCATGTTTCATTCCCTCTTCTGATTACCCCCCCTTTCTTTATCCCTTTCTTCCCCTACCGATCATCCTAGTTCTTATGTTCCATAGATGAGAGAAACCATATGATAATTGTCTTTCTCTGCTTGACTTATCCAGTGCCGTCCATGTTGCAGCAAATGTTGAGAATTCGTTCTTTCTGATAGTTGAGTAATATTCCATTGTATATATGGACCACAGCTTCTTAATCCAGTCATCTGTTGAAGGGCATCTTGGCTCCTTCCATGATTTGGCTATTGTGGACAATGCAGCTATGAACATTGGGGTGCATATGGCCCTTCTCTTCACTACGTCTGTATCTTTGGGGTAAACACCCAGTAGTGCGATGGCTGGGTCTGGACAACTTTCTTATACCATGTACAAAATTAAACTCAAAATGGATTAAAGACTTAAATGTAAGACTAGAAACATTAAAACTCCTAGAAGAAAATATAGGTAATAAACTCTTAGACATACATCTTCGCAATATTTTTTTTTATCTGTTTCCTCAGGCAAGGGCAATAAAAGTAAAAATAAACAAATGGGACTACATTAAACTATAATGCTTTTTCACAGACAAGGAAACAATCAACAAAATGAAAAGGTAAGGAGAGAAGGTATTTGCAGATGATAGTTAATATCCAAAATATAAAAAAAACACACAACAGCAAAAAACAGCAAAAAACTAATCCAATTAAAAATGGGCAGAGGAGCTGCATAGACATTTCTCCGAAGAAGACTAACAGACGGCCACAAGACACATAAAAAATGTTCATCAGGGAAAGGCAAATGAAAACCTCCAGGAGGTATCACCTCATACCTTTTAGAATGGCTAGTATCAAAAAGACAAGAAATAACAAGTGTTGGTGAGAATACGGAGAAGAGGGAACCCTCGTGAACTATTAACGGTAATGAAAAACGACACACTCTCTCTAATCTTCTAGTAATGGAGGTTCCTCAAAAAAGTAAAAGTAAAATTACAATATGATCCAGCAATTCCACCTTTGGGTATTTATCCTAAAACAGTAATTCAAAAAAATATATATGTACCCCTATGTTTACTGCAGCATTATATACCATACACATATTCTATAGTATATAGTATATAATATATATAATATACATAATACATATATATATTGTGTGTGTGTGTATATATGTATGTATATATATATACACACACATATATACATATTATTCAGCCATAAAAAAGAATGGGATCTTGCCATTCACAACAACATGGGTGGACCTACAGGATATCATGCTGTGAAATAAGTCACACACAGAAAGATAAATACCACATAATTTCACTTATATGTGGAATCTAAAAAACAAAACAAACTCATAGATAGAAGGAACAATCTGGTGCTTGCCAGAGGCGGGGCAGTGAAAGGATGGTAGAAAGAAGGAAAGGGGATTAAAAGGTACAAATTTCTACTTATAAAACAAGTAAGACAAGAAGATGCAATATACAGCACAGGGAATATAGTCAATAATATTATAACAGCACTGTAGGGTGACAGATGGTAGCTAGATTTATCATGGTGGTCACTTCACAATGTACCTAAATGTTGAATCTCTATGTTGTACACCTGACACTAAAAAAGGGAAAAAAGTTATCTCAGTGGTAAAATGTAAACATGTGTGCTTCCACTCTCCTCAAGAAAAAGGTAAAGCACTTAGCAAATTAGGATAAAAGAAAAAAACAGTTGTTCAGGAAACCAATGCACAAATATGAACTAAAGTACGGCATGATTTTGAACAATTTGAGCGTGAAGCAAGAGAATCCAATGCCTACAACACGCTCCCTTGAATAGTTTAGTGATATAGAACTGCATTCCCTTTTCTAGGGATTAAATCACTTCACTTTATTTTGCACTTAATACTTACATAGTAAAAATGTGAAGAGTGGAATTTATTGATTTAAAGCTACAAATGTAAACAATAGAGAAAATGTAATAAATACAGGAGGGAGTAGAGTCTGAAGATAAATTCCTTATCTTTCAGAGTGGGGAGGCAAAAGGTATTGTCTAAATAGTATATCCACAACAAAAAAATTGGCAAATTACTTTAAATTATAGTCATAACCATCAAGGACTAAAAACAGCGGTAATTAAAAGTGGCATGGTTTCCTCTGAGGAGGGCACTGGGGGCTGGGATAATAGACGCTCGCTTGTTATTTAATGCCTTTATATGTTGTTCAACGTTTTGTTTTACTACGTACAAGTATGACTTTTATAAACTGAAAAAATAAAGCAAGAACAATTCCCAACCCTGCCAACCTAACTGTAATTGTTAGCGATACACAGAAGACATGACTAAAAGTGGCTTATATCACGACACTTGTTACTTGTTGCAGAGATCCAGAGGTAGGCAGAGTGGTTTGGTGGCCTGATGACATCAGAGAGAACACAGCTCTTTCCATGTTTCTGTTCTGCCACTCACAGTACTGGCCATGGTCTCCACTCAGGATCCCAAGGTGAGTTTTCTCAACACCACACCCAAAATTGAGAAGGAAATCAGCAGAGACGCAAAGGATTAACTCCCACATGATAACTTGGTCTCATTTGTTTTCCAGAAACCACCTTCCCTTCTCCCTCAAACCCATTCATCCTCTATTTCTCTTACATTTTATTGGCCAGAAGTAGGTCACCTCCTTGCCCCTATACCAGTCACAGGCAAAAGCACAGTTTACTTTGATTGGTTTATACAAATCTTATCTCAGTACCTGAGATACAGCACACTGCTCCCTGAACAAAATCATCGGTGTTCTTTAACAAGAAGATTGGATTGGCTGTTAGATAGGCAACAACAGGGTCTACCAGGCAAGTGACCAATTAACAGCTACTATCCCTCAGTCAGGAGATGGCTGTCAATATATCTGCCAGAATCACAAAGTCTGGACTCTCTCACACAAAAGTCGATAAATATAGTCATGAGTCCTTAGTCCTGTGTTGATTTAATGTGTATTAATCTTTTGAGATAAAACCATTAGTCATGTGTTGGCATCTGCAAATTAACACTGGCTTCTGGGAAGAAACTGTTGAGAGAAAAAAAAATCACATTACCGCATTTTTCAAAGGTTTAACATCAACAATTTCTCAAGTGTAAAAATCCAGTCTGTTTGATACTGTTGAAATGATTAATTTTACAAATAGCTACTAGAAACAAGGCACATCTGACACCCAAAAAATTAGAAGAGGAGGCAAACATTTTCCTGAGTTAAAAAAAAAAAAAGAAAAAAAAGTCCCATCATTTTCATTTTCCCTCTCTTGTAGCATTTTATTGTCTCTGGCACATCTCTTAAGTCAAAGACTTTCCTGAAGATTCCATATATCAGACACTTATTGGCTTGTTTTTCAGCAACCCTATCATGGCTGATTTACTAATATATCCTATAGACTTTCTGTGAAATCTACACAGAAAAAGGCTATAGAGCCTCATAATTCCCACCTCTTTTAAGTTAAAGACTTAATGCATAGATAGGATCTGACGTATGAGCGCTGCTCACCAGTTCAGTGTCAGAGCAGGTCTGAATAATTAGCACCTGCAGCTCTTCTCTCCAGATATTAATACCTTATATCATAAATGTCAAGCATAGCACAAAGATGCAACTGGAAAACCTCTGAAGGGAAGGGAGCCCATAAATCACGGAGGTTTCACTCTATTTTCCTTCTATTTTACTATCAGAAAATAAACCCAGGACGGTGAGATGTAAAATCTTGACCTCCTCTTATTTATTACACATCACTGTGCCTTCCCTGAAGCGGTACGCTGGAAGGAGGGCTGAAAGGAGGGAGACCGCTCAGCTGGGGAAGGATCATGAAGCATTCAGGGGGCAAGAGAGGTCAGAGAGAAAACAACACCTCACAGCAGCACTCCAGAGCAGTTCTAGGCCCTTTACCCATGACACCGTGCTGTGTGTACTTGGGACATGAACACTGGCCTGTTGCAGAATGGGGGCTCAAGTGAGGAAGGTGTTTCTATCTAAAAAAACCCTGCAGCCCCTGCCCTACTACTGCCCCTGCCCTAGTGGAGAAAACAATCTCTTTTATGGTTAGAGAACGAATGTGAGAACGAATGTTGTCATAAATTTTAATGAGCTTGCTAAGGACACCAGGCCCTAAATAAACACCCTATTCAAACGAGGCGCTCATTCCAACCCCACCTCCAATGACAGCTATGACTCTTCCAGCTGCAATCATAAGGTCTCTAATTCAGAAAGGAGGAAGTACTCTTTCCAGAAAAACAAACTATTCTATCTTTAGAGAATTTCGACTATTACAGTTTCCCACGATAATGAGCTGAGGTCAGTCTCCCTTAAACTCCTGTCAGTTTATCCTATTTCTATCCTCCAGGGACCCACTGGGCAATTCTATCTCCTTTTTCTTCTGGAAGTCTTTTGCATGTTTGTAAATTGCTGTCTTAAACCTCCGGTATATCAAGCTGACCAGCCCCAAGTTCTTCAACAGTTCCTCGGGTGATGAAGTTGCACATTTCAGTAGCTCATCTCAATAATCCCCAATTTATGATGAAGAAACCGACATTCAGAGACTTAAGTCACTACCCTCAGGCTCTCCCTCAGTCTGTCCAGAGCAGAGCCAGAGCTCTTCGCCCCTGCGCCATCTTCTACTCCAGGGACACAACTATCACTTTCTGTATTCTTAGGCTCCCTACTTTTATAACTATGGCCAAAGACCAAATTCTTTTTTTCCTTTTTTTTTTTTTTTTGATCGAGTTTCTTCCCAAATCTGTATCATTAGCCCAAATCTCTCTCCTGACTTCCAGATTTTTATCCAATTGCCTGCTGGTCATCACCATTTGGATAACACCTTATCACCTAAAACTCAACATGTCCAAAGTGAATACATCACTTTCTCTCCCAAATATGTCCCTCTCCCGCTATTCCCCCAAATCAGAAAATGCTTTCACCATCCACTCAGTTTTCCCAAGGCAAGAGCCTAAGAGTCATTCTTGAATCCTTTGTTGCCCCCACACCCAAACCAACACCAAGTCCTGATTCCTCTTCCATCTATTTTTCAGTATGCCCACTTGGTTCCATCTGAACTCTCACTAGAGGAGGCCACCAACATCTCTCACCGCAATGACTGCAACACCCCCCTAACAGGTCACTAGGCACCCAGCTGTGTTCCCTCCCACTTCTTCCCTTCTTTACCCTGAAGCTGGTGGGAAACTTCCAATATGAAAATCTGATTAGGTAACTTCCTTGCTTCAGCCTTTTCCGTACTTTCTCATCCCTGTCCCCCAACACACACACAAAAACTATTCAAGTTGAATAAGTCACAAGGATGAAAGGAACAGCATAGGGAATACAACAGTATTTTAATAGCATTCTGTGGCGACATATGGTAGCTACACTTGTGGTCAGCATAGCATAACACACAGAGTTGTTGAATCACAATGATGTACAACTTGAACAAATGTAACATTGTGTGTCAACTAAACTTCAATTAAAAAAAAAAAACTATCCAAGTTCTTTTACCTGATTTGCAAAACCCTTCCAGACCTACCCTACTCCTCCCTCTCCAATTTCATCTCTCATTATTTCTCCTATCCTTTATGTTATAGTCTTAATAAACCTCCTCCCCTTTCTTCACTATTTTATGTCATATTACCTCCCAGCCATTATCCATGCTGTTCCCTCTTAGTGGATCATTCTTTCTCTCCCTGTTGCCTGGTAAGCCAACTCCTACTCATTCTCCAGGCTTCATCTTTAATGTCATTTTCTCAAAGTGAACTTCCCTTAATATTAAAACTATGTATTCCCTAAGATACTGCTTTTATTCTACCATTGCATACATCATCCTTTATTTTTCTTTCTTATTTACTTGCTTCCATAAGGAAAGGAATTATGTCTATCTTATTTATCTTCAAATCCCCATCACTGAACCAAGAAGGAGTTGAAAAATATTTGTTGAACAAATGAATCAAGGAATGAATGACAGTTAAAATCCTACTCAAATACAGTGGACCTACGCATGTCCCCCTCAACATACTTGTGTAAAGTTGACAGTTTGGACTCTAAAGAGGACAGCACATGTATTCCTCACTCATCTTCATGCTGTTAAGTTCATTTCATCACTTTAGATGCTGAGATGTTTTTGGATCCCGATTCTCTCTAACTTATTATCTAGCATGTTAGCTATCACTACCAATTTAATGTTGCCTGAAAACTTGATTGGCATGCCTCTGTATCTTCATCAAACAAGGACAGAGCCTTGTTACACCCATCAGACACCCACGTCCACTAATCAGCACCCATTGGATATGCTAATTCAATCAGGTTCAAATATATTACATTTTTTCCTGTCAAATTCAAGACTGTCATGGGTAAACTGAAGAAAGGACTTGGTGAAGTCCAAATAAAGACTACCGTAATTCTCAAATCCCATGATTCTCAATTCCTTTTTATTTTTTATTTTTTTTTGCCTATCACACTCACAGACAACATTCAGGTAATATCCCCTGGGCATACTCAAGTTTTTGTGAAATTTGCAGAAGCACAGCCAGAACTCCACCTCTTGCTCTCTCATTAAAGAAATCACACTGAAGAGCAACTCAATGAGATGTAACAACAGATCTGGCAGGGGACCTGGCTCTTCTGGAGTTGAGGCTTGGATCTGTGTCTGGAAGCTAGCCACCGAGTGCTCACTCCTGCTTCCATGGCATTTGTGTTATGCCATTCTGGCCCTAACTCTGCACTCCTCTTCCCATATAATACTCTATTTCTTCGTGACCCAGTCTCCTGCTGGTCTCCAAACCTACTGGGATGAAAAGAACTAGGTGGTTCAACTGACTCTATTAAAGCCAGCAGAGACCAGGGAGTACACGGAAATTTTACCTAGGAAACGAGATATTCTACCAAAACAATTGTACTATGGAAAGATGCATCACCTCACTGGCCTAGCTGGCAGCCTCTGAAGACCTAAAATTCACAAGGTGATGACCATCAGCGTGGACCATGTTCATAAATGAAGCCAAGGTCAGGGAGACAGACTCCATTCACAGCCCAGCCTCTTGCTTGCAGGGGGTATCAAAGCAAATGACGGAGACGAGGTATAGGTGCACTCTGCCACAGACAGTCTACTTGAATCGCTGGCACTAGGTAAGGTCTCTGGGCTGTTCCTCAAAGAAAACCAGGAACTGACTTCCGTAAGAGAATGGGTACACAGAGTGGGATATTATGGCACCCCACTTCTAACATATCCGGCTTTATGGACTGAAAGTCTATCTGTACATTGCAATCAGATTGGCAGCAAACGATGGTTGAAAAGAACACAGAGAAAAACAGCAAAAGCATAGGGATGCCAGTTGTCCACGCAGGGAAGGGAGGTAATTTTGCAACTAGTATTAGGAAGGGCCAAGGCCTCGTCATCCGATGGTGGGGCCTTTTGATCCAAAAAACATAAAAACCTAAGAAAACTGTAATTCAAGAGCTCATGAGGCAGGGAAACATGACAGATACCTAGTTGTGGCAGATACTGCCAGCTACCGCCTCCCCCCCCGTATCTACTCCCCTCTACCTCCTCATAAAAGAACTCTGAATTTTTAAAAGGAAGACACATTGCTTTTCACATAAAAGATTTTTTCCCAGCTTCTTTTCACTGGGCTTAGGACACAATGAGTCTTGGCCAACAAACTGAATGAAGAAGCATTATGCTGCAAGGTCAGGAAATCTTGTAAGGGAGGGGCGAATATTTTCTCTCCCCTTCCTCTACCCTGCTGCTTGTAATGTGGATATAATGGCTGGATCCAAGCAACCATCTTAGACTGTGAGGGGGCCCTGAGAACGAAAGCCACACACACAGTACAGCAAAACAAGAACAGTTTCCCAGCACTATTGCTGCCATACCGGCCCTGGATTGCCTCATCTCCAGGTTTCTTTTGTGAGAGAGATATAAACTATCTTGTTTAAGATATTATTTCTCAGGACTTTGTTACTTGCAGCCAAATCTCTAAATCATCACTGCTCCCCCTTCTAAGTGTTCACAAAAGACTTGGGCTTAGCCGCCCTGTCTAGCTACCCAGGCTTTTTGCAGAGGGATCCAGGCCAATTAGGTCAGATCTCCCTCTTACAAGGGACCCCAAATGTAGACTTTTAATCTTTTCTTCAAATGAGATTATAAAGTCTTTGAGGGTTTCTGATGTTTAAAGCATTGATTTGCTTGATGTAACCAAAATGTGCCACAATGCTTAGAAACTTATTTTGCCAAATACTTTTTAATCCCAGGAAACTTACATAAAGAGAAGTGACTCAGAGTCCCAGGGTGACTTCTCTTATTGCCATCAGTGTCCTACCAGTAGTGCTGCTGGAGCCTGAGATTTTTGTACTTATGTGCTCCTCCAGCTGTCCCCAGAACAGGGGACTGAAAAGAGGGTTTTAACACCTGTGTTACTGGGCAAGTTCAGGTCTGATCACTTAAACCCTTGTGCTTGAGGAAAGACAGAAGAGCACAGAATTGCACAATGGTCCAGTTCTCTCAAAGTGAGGAGAGTAGCAGAGGTGGGCCCATACCTTCGGTGGAATTTAAGCTAAATGGGAGGAGGCCATGTGAGAAGGGAGTTCGACCCCATGCTTAGCCCTCATTCAAGACCCTCAATGCCATCATCAGCCCTTGTTGAGATGCCTCTTACTTAGCAGTACCCACAAACACAGCCTTCTGGGGCCAGGAAGTAGGCATCATACTCGAGTGTGAAGCTCTGTAGGGCATCTCCTCTGTGCAAAGAGGTCCCAGAGAAACTAGAGCCCTGCTACCATCTATGGGGAAAAGATGTGGGATCGCTGTGGACTGTGCGGCAAGCCCTCCTCCGGTTCCCCAGATCTATCCTAACTCTGTGGCAGCCCAATGTCAGAGGCACTGGGTCAGGCAGCCGCTCCTACCACCCAGCTCAGGGAATGGTTTAACCCAAAAGACTTTCAACCCTAGATTTTCGACTCTAACCCTATGGAAAGAAAAGATTGCCTGCCCCGATATTAGAGAGGCAAAAGGCGCACCTCCCCAAATACTTCAGTTCCCCTTACTAACACATTGAACTCTGTCATTATGAACAAAAATGTTCTAAAAATCTTTAGTTCCAATTTCTCTCCTCTTGGGATAATAGGTTTCATGGTTTTATGATTCATAATGTAAAGGACGTGGTAGTTCCACTGACTTGTTCTAAATTAATTCATCATTCTCAAGCCTGAATATTGTACCTTTTTAGTCAAGTCAGTTCAGCTATCAGGTCACCATATCTACCAGTGACAGGGTCATTATTGAACTTGAACCAGAGTCAGTGCCCAGCTGGCACTCACAAAACACACCAAGCCTGGCTGTAAGGACTGAGTGACACTCGTTCCTCTCTACTTTTTCAAGAACTCTAGAGAGCCGCTATCTGGGCCCCTGGACTCAGCTAGCTTACCATCACCTGCAGATAAAGCTGGGGGTCTGTATCTCAAGAAATTGTTAGGGGCGCCTGGGTGGCACAGCGGTTAGGCGTCTGCCTTCGGCTCAGGACGTGATCCCGGCGTTGTGGGATCGAGCCCCACGTCAGGCTCCTCTGCTGTGAGCCTGCTTCTTCCTCTCCCACTCCCCCTGCTTGTGTTCCCTCTCTCGCTGGCTGTTTCTATCTCTGTCGAATAAATAATAAAATCTTTAAAAAAAAAAAAAAGAAATTGTTAGCCAATCATTTGGTACCTTCAACAAAGGAAGATTGATTGCTTCCATTCTTCTTCAGTCACTGCAACACTCCCCTGGGCATCTGCTCTATTTCTGCAGCAAAAGTTACACTCTGCATCTTCAAATCAAGAGGCAAGTTCTCTTGGGGCGCCTGGGTGGCACAGCGGTTAAGCGTCTGCCTTTGGCTCAGGGCGTGATCCCGGCGTTATGGGATCGAGCCCCACATCAGGCTCTTCTGCTATGAGCCTGCTTCTTCCTCTCCCACTCCCCCTGCTTGTGTTCCCTCTCTCGCTGGCTGTCTCTATCTCTGTCGAATAAATAAATAAAAATATTTAAAAAAAAAAAAAAAAAAAGAGGCAAGTTCTCTTTATCCAAACAGAATAAAGCAAGCTCATGGGCCATGTTGGAGCCACTCCAACTGTCATGTGCAGAACTGAAATCTCCCCTGGCATGAACATTTATCCTTTCTGACTCACCTCAGGCTTTTGCTTTTCTATGAACTTGAGCAATGTTGTCATTTCTTTGGGGGATGTCTGAACCCAAACAGATAAGTTTCTGTATCCAAAAAGAAGAGAGCAACATTAGATTGAATCGAAGTATCTCCAAGAGGTTCCTAGATACTAAGGGTATCTCAGCTCTCCATATTTGAGTTTCATCCCTTTCTTACAGATATCTTAATTGGAAAGTTACGGAAAGTGTGTTCAAGGGAAAAAAATACTGTTTTTGGAATTTATGTATGTAATTAAAATATTTTTTTCTCAGGCTCCCTGGTTCTCACCTAACTGTAAATAGGTTTTTCTTCAGCTCTTAGCAATTCTCATCTGATAAACATTATAATCAGAAGCTCGGGCTGCCAGGGGACTGCTGTAACTGTTCTGGAAAGAGTCGATATTATTCAGGCGGAAAAAATGGTTTCTCAAATATCAAGCAGGCATTGGTTGGCCATACGTTCAATTCAGTCAGTCCGAGAAACAGTGATATTATTTCCCGTCCTTGAGTCTTGCCACCTAGTTTCAAGTCATGTGCTGGAAACCTCATTGTGTGATTTACAAAGGCTTAGGAGAGATTAATTTCTCCTAGTTAGTGAGTTTTCAGTTAGCACTTCCCACATATAAAGTAATTCCTGTTAGCAAACATTTCAATTTTTTGTCTGCTAAAATGCACACAACATGGGTTCATGAGTTTGGGGAAGCCACACAACTCAAGCCTCAAACAGATCTGAAGCAAAGGTGACCATTAGAGCTGCTTATCTTCTAGAATTGTTGGGCAATCCTTGATGCGAGTGCTGTGCCACGTTAAGGAGCTCTCACCTTCTACTTTGGACAGTAAAAACTATATAGGGTAACATCTTAGTACCCACTGCTAACATCATTGTTTAACAATCTCAAAGAATCAAAAGAACGTAATATGGGCTCCTTAACATGCTGCCTTCCTACAGGAAGGATATTCCTGATCTTCATCAGGAAGGCTTTTTTCTCCAATATAGGTGAAGTTCTTCTATAGCAAATTGTCAATTTGTGATTAGGTCCCCCCCTTGAAAAGGACATTTTGGAAGCATACATCTGACTTAACCGTAAACCCATAGTTTTTCCTCTATGGAGCATCTGGAAAATATTAGGAATCGTAAGTACTCTCATTTTAAACAAAGTCTTTTAAAAAAAATAGTTAATTCACAGAAATATCCATGTTGTTAATTCACAGAAATACCCACGTTGCTTTTTCAATTTCATTTTGAATATTAGAAAAGTCCTTTCACTTGGTTCCTTCTCAAAAAGAAACAAAAAACAAAACAAACAAAAAAACCTCAACAGTAAGAAAACAAACAACCCAATTAAATAATGGGCCAAAGACTTTAAAGAAGATAAACTAATGACAAATAAGGCTATGAAAAGATATTCCACATTATATGTAATCAGGGAAATGCAAATTAAAACAATGACAAGATAACACTACATGCCTGTTAGAACAACCAAAATCCACAACACTGATAACACCAAATGCTGGCAAAGATGAAGAACAACAGGAACGTTCATTCATTGCTGTTGGGAATGCAAAATGGTACCACCACTTTGGAAGACAGTTTGGTGGTTTCTTTTAAAACCAAACATATACTTAACATATGATCCAGCAATCACACTCCTTGGTATTTACCCAAAGGAGCTGAAAACTTACATTAACACAAAAACCTGCACAAGGATATTTACAGCAGCTTTATTCATAATTGCCAAAGCCTGGCAGCAGCCAAGATGTCCTTCAGTAGCTGAGTGGGTAGATACACTGTGAGAAGCCAGACAAGGAAATAGTAGTCAGTGCTACAAACAAATGAGCTATCAAATCATGAAAAGACATGGAGAAAACTTAAATGCATACCACTAATTAAAAGAAGCCAATCTGAAAAGACTATGATTCCAGCTATATGACATTCTGGACAAGGCAAACTACGAAGATAGATGAGTGGGTGCCAGGCATGAAAGGAAAGGAAGCCATGAATGGACAGAGCACAGAGGATTCTTAGGGCAGTGAAACTATGTATGATACTATAATACTGGATACATGCCATCATGTATTTCCCAAACCTGTAAGATATACAACCCCAAGAGGAAACCCCAATGTTAACCATGGACTTTGGGTGATTATGATGTGTCAGTATAGGTTTATCAACTGTCACAAATGTACCACTCAGATGGGGAATACTGATTACGGGAGAGGCTGTGCATGTGTGGGAGCAGCGGGTATATGGGAAATCTCTATACCTGCCTCTCAATTTTACTGTGAACCGAAACTACTCTAAAAAATTATCTTTAACCAAAAAAACAACAAAACCAAAACAAAAAAAGTAGTCAAAAGATGGCTGGAAATGGATGGGTCTGAAAGAGTAGGAAAAGGAAACATACAGACTGAAAATTCTAAGGCCCTCCTGTGCGTCTCTACATTCACTAGCAAGCATCCATTTGGTGAAATCCTCCTGGTTTTCGGTTTTTACTGTCTTTTTACAAGCATAGCCCACTCACTCCCAGCCCACAAGATGAGTGATTAGGGAGGTGTCAAGTGGAGAAATGCTGCCAAGCCTTACAAATGAGTTTGTAGTTAATGCCGATGCCAGTTACTTTCCAGATGCTTTCAAACATATGAAGGACGCTCTGTGAATGACGAGCTTTTAACCTTGCGGCTGGTCATTTATTTTTCTGATTAGGACGTGCCACTGTCTCATCTTCCAGGTGGTTGTTCACTGAAGGCAATGGACGTCTCTTATTTACTCATCTCCAAACTGTGCTGTGTGTTGCTGGCTCATTGTTGCGTGTGATTCCGCCTCTGTGTGGCCAACATTAGTGGATAATCACTTTTGATCCTTCTCAGTTTGTTGTGTTAGAGAAAACCATAGAATATTTGAAACTCCAGCATTTACTTAGGGAAACAAAAACTGAGTGTGTGTCTTGAGAAAGCAAATGGAATCACAGAGTTCCAAAACACCAGAGCAAACCCATTCAACAAAATGTGCTTTCCGGAGGAAAATAAGGAACGATGAAACCCCAGATAAAAACTACTCCTCAGAAATGTTTCATGGTAGCTAACTGAACCCTCAAGACCACACACTCCCACTTAACAATTTAGCATTTCATTTGTTGCATTGATAATTTACTTAATTTCTATCCCTCCCTTCATGTAAACTGTAATAAAATCAGGGATTTTAACAAAATCCCCAGTGGTGTGTACTTTCAGAATTGGGCAAAATCCCTTTATTATGGTAGACCCATAATAATTGTTCCATTCTCTCCTTGAGAGAAAGCCAGGATTGCTAAGCCTACAGTGGTGCATAATATGGCAAATCAGCTTAATGATGTGTGAATAAAACTATATTAAGAAAAAGGGGGCTTGTTTTCCTGGATTCAAAAGGGCAGAGAAAAAAAACAATTCTGGGTGCTTCAGGGAGATTGAAAAATCTATACCACAGAGTTCTAGGATTTTTTTTCCTACAAAGCCTTAGAACAACATGAGAAAATTGAAGTATCTTGGACAAAAGGCAAGCACGTGAATAACCCACTGGGAGTGAGATCTCAGCTTGGTTTCATATTTACACATTATATCCAGAACTTAAAATTTTAAAATCCACCAAAGAACTAACCTTGGTTTGAAGGGATGGGCTTAGGGGTTGGAGGGAGAGCACTCTTTTTTTATTCCCCTAACAACATGAAGTCCTAGTGTTCGCTGCAGTTGTCATAACAACTGTTTTTAAATAAAATTTGTAGTATTCATCAAATACTGGCATCCAAAACACGGTGCCACCTAAACATTATTAGCTATTCTCATCTCCATAAAGCTAGCTTGTGTGGCAAAGGGAAGAAAGAAGTGGAATTTGAGTTCACAGCAGAGAATTTTCAGTGAAGGAGGCAAGGTTGCCAAGAATGCCCGATATCCCAATTTGTCCCTCTAATTTCTCAAACGGGCCATTCCCCCCACCCCCAGGCAGGAAAAGAGACGGGGGACAGAGCTGAGATGCTGGAGCCCCTGTGAATGGTGCAAGGTGCTGTACACAAAATTAGAAACCCCAGGAGCTGTGATTAAGATATTTGATTTCAGGGAAACGTATCTCTTCAGGGAAAAATCCTCTCTCATAGAGATTATTTCCTAAGACTTTAAGGTAAATTTTTAAGCATTGTAAGTCTTGCACATGAAAAGTCGAACAATATAAAAAGACTGTTCGGTGAATCATAAGCTCCTATCCCATCCCAAGTTCCCTCCAAAGCTAATTTTGATAACTAAGTTTTATTCATATGCAAGCGTATATTTTTATTTTCATTCAAATATTTGGAGTAGTATGCATACCTGGCTCTTTTCACTTACAGATCTTGGAGAATATTCCATATCAGTATGTCAAGAGAGCTGCTTTATTCTTTTTCACAACTACAGAGCTCTGTTCCTGGTGGTTGACACTGAGATTGTTTTGCACGTTTTGCCCCCTTAAATAGTGCAGCAACAAATATCTTTGTCCTTCTTTCTTAATTGCTCTAGCCTATCACGGACCCCCCTGTCTTCCCTATTAATCCTCGCCAGCTTTCTGATCCCTGTATTTCTCCCCAAATAATCGATCTCCGTGGCAGGATCAATCTCATCACACCTTTACATTAACTCCTCAACAGTTCTCCCACCATACACACAGAACACATCCAAATTCCTCAGCACATAAAAATGCACCATGAGGTCCCATCTGCCTTTTCGGTCAGACCACCTACTACCCCACCCCCACCAAACATGATGCTCTTGCCAAAACAGGAGTTCTTAAAATGTTTTTAGCTTTCGCATGGATCCATGCCCTCGGCATTACTTACCGTTATTCCATCTACAACTTGTTGGTTGCGCTAAGCGTCAGGTTAGGTTTGACAGTTAGCTCTGAGCTGGGACCCTTCTGGGAAGCCGTATGTAATCTAACTGCTTGCTGCCATAGGTTTCCACACGCTGGTCCCAGATGAAACTCACCCCAGACATTAGCAATTAGCACACCTGCAGCTGTTTGTATGAAGTCGGAATTGATGCAGAGCTAATGTTTGTCTCCTGACACCTTGCCTGAATCTCAGATCTTACTTTGCTATGGCCTCTGCAACTCGTGAGACACCATAATCACACTACCTGGTTTGTAAAGGAATATTCAGATAAAGGTTCTTCCCCAAGGCCACTCCGGTTCCTCCTCCACTGCCTTGTCTCATTAAAGATGCAGCCTCACTTCCTGACTCTTAAAAGTTAGCCTTCTGGTCCACTTTCATTCAGTCTGACAATATCTGGCATTTCCATTCTTACCAGTCAGCAACTTTCCTTCCTCCAAACATCTTCCCTGGTATTACTTTTCCCAAGTTAAACATCATATTTCAATTCCAAAGTAAGATGATGTTGTCCAGCTAGTGAAATGCCATTTCAACCCAAATACTCATTTGTTCATCGAGGAATGTTCTGACAAATACATGTAACAGAAATATGCTAGTAGGGGATGGCTCCTTGTTCCTTCTCCAAAGTCTAACATCACTGTGTGCCACAGATAACTGAATAGAGGAGCACACGTTTTTAAAACGCGATTGTGGCTAACTGGTATACTAGTCATGCATTGCGTTCAAGGGTGTGGTTGACACTGATACAATGCCGAGCATAAAGAGGAAGATCTTTAATCAATGCCATTTAAAATGAATATTGAGTCTGATTCCTTTCTCTCCATAAACACTCATCAAGAAAGAAGGGGTAAGTTTTGCTTTAGAACAAGGTCACTTTCACAGGCAAATAGATGGACAGACTATATGTCATGATGAAAATAGTAAGTGAATTCTGTTTTAAAATGTCCCCCATGGGACCAACCATTAGATTTATTTGCTTGTACTCAGGCATTGTCTACAAAAGAGCAATATTAAAATACAAACATCTCTCTTGGCAGGGGTAGCAGCACATTCAGGCAAAGAGGAAAATTTCTATACATTTGTATTTAGCAATTGCTGCTCCATTCAAGATATTTTAAAGTAGGTGTTTAAGTAAGAAAAAAATAAGACATAACTCCTTTAAGAAATAAAATGTTGTAGAAAAGAATATTAATCGGATACTGTTATGTGAAAGGAAGCAGATTATAAATGAAGGTTTTGACATGATCTCGTTTTTATAACTGAAAAAATACGCAACTGCCAGACTTTCCTTCCTTCCCCGAAACTAAAAGACCAGGCTCCACAATGTTCATAGTGCTGATACCTGAGATGTGGGATGTGGGGGATTTTTAAACCTTTTCAATTCTTTTTAAAAAAATTTTCTATGAACATACCTTTCTATAATAAAATGTCCATAAAAGTTATAATTATATGTATATATCTGTGCACTTTTCTCTATGTGTCTTTTTAGGAGTCAGGTTTTTCCATTTCTAAATGTTTCTAGGTTTAATTAAAGTGCACTCTCAGTGGAGATGAGAATTTAATGTGAAGGAGAATGAATAAATGGGATTTGAAAGGGAGAAGTATTGTACAGATACTTTTTCTCCTGATAGCTGAACCGTGTGGCCTAAGGGAATTTTTTTTTTCTTGGAGCCACATGAATTCAGGCAGGTAGAGTGAGCAGAGAAGGTTCTGGGAATACTCAGGGTATGTGGGCATCCCTTGCTTTCTCCCTGAGGAGTTCCATGAAGATAATAAAATTGGAGAAAAACTGCCTTCCTGGGTTTCAACGTCTGAGCAAAAACTTCCTGAGTCATGGGAGTGGCTGTAGAGGTTTTGGAACAGCAGAAATATTGAGGGCAAAACAAAAGTTCTCTCCAAGAAGAAAAGGGGGGGGATTAAATAGTAATTATTTCAGGCTGACACATACATGATACTTAGCATATGACACCTACACTAAATTGCATATAAACTTCGTTCGTATTAAAAAATCAATATTTACTTTTTAAAATAAAGTGTGATGTTTGAAGGGAAAGCACATTTAGTTGACCATTGATCTTTCTTTCTTTTTTTTTTTTAAAGATTTTATTTATTTATTCGACAGAGATAGAGACAGCCTCAGCAAGAGAGGGAACACAAGCAGGGGGAGTGGGAGAGGAAGAAGCAGGCTCATAGCCGAAGAGCCTGATGTGGGGCTCGATCCCATAACGCCGGGATCACGCCCTGAGCCGAAGGCAGACGCTTAACCGCTGTGCCACCCAGGCGCCCCCATTGATCTTTCTTGATATGCAAGGTTATCCTGCCCCTCTTCCCTCTCCTGACCCTCTCCATGATTCTCTCTTCCATAAGGTCAACAGAAAACAAGGAATATGCCACAGCTCTACAGCCCCACTGAGGCTATGCTGGTTTAATTGCATTGGTTTATACTGAGCGATCTAATCAAATCAAAGTGCAGGCTTTTAAAGCCTTTCATTTCTCAACGCCGAGTGCAGCAGTACATCAATTAATAAAAAGGAAGTATTTTTTAACTGCACAGTACTTTTTAGTTTATAAAATGCTTTTATATTTTCTCATTTTATCTTCAAACCAACTCAATTTAAGTAGGTATTTCAAGTGTCCCTCTCTGGTTTTTCCATGCTCAGAATCCATTCCTCCCACCTGTTCTGGTAACATACTTGTTTTCCTTTGATGGGGCATGCCTCCCCTACTTGCACATGATTCAGATGAGACTGACTTTATTTTCTCCACAGATCCAAGTGTGGGCATGTGACTAGGGCTTAACCAGTGTATTCCACCTCCCTGGCCACGGGGATTGGTTCACAGACAGACACATGACTTAAATCTGTCCCACAGATGACATTCCGGGTTATTCCTTAAACCAAGGAACTCTAAGCTGAAAGCTCCCGGTGATCACTGTGATGGGAAAGGCTGCCTCTAATGGTGCCAACCCAAAGGAAAGCAGAGCTGAGAGACGGAGGGGCACAATGTCCTGAGGAAGCTGTTCAGTACCGGAATCGGCCACACCTGAAGCCAGAGATACCCTTATACCTTTCAGTTACAAGATCCAGTAAACCACTCCTATCCTCCATCCTGCTGGAGTTGAGTCTGTGTCACTCACAACCAAGAGTTCCAGCAGATGCAGTCTCTATTCGTCACCAACTCCGGGAAAAGCAGAGCCACGTGGTCCATGCAGCCCTACTCTGAGACACCACTGATCCCCTGAAGGCACCTACCTGAATTGCCTTTTAGTACTTACAGGAAAATGAGTATTCTAGAGAGGTGGTGGATAAGTCATAATTCATGAAGTATGAGTTATCACAAACATATTAGCATCTATTAGCAGAGATCCACTCATTGAAGCCCTAAGTATTAGCAGGCAAATTCGTAAGGGGATCAAATTCTGATTAGGCAAAACCCATAGGTGTTAGAATACAGTTCCTAATCAATTCTGAGATATTTGCCTAATTTCTTAATCTTCTGAACCTGTCCTTATAAGCAGTAAATATTAAGAAAATCAATATTTATTTTTTAAATAAAGCATGATGTTTGAAGAGGGCAAAGCACATTTTGTTGACCATACACCTTTCTTGATATGCAAGGCCAATGTTTGTGATAATGCTCTCCTCCTCAAAGGGTTTCTGTAAAGACCTGTGATACTATAATATAAAAAACTTAGCACACTGCTGGGCACAAAATACATTCTCAGTAAAAAGTAGTTTTTATTAATAACTTGGGATGCTTTTAATAATGTGGAAGAGTAGATACCCCAGGAGGATAGTCTGATAGGATGCCCTGACCAACGAGAGGAGATATAAAGTCACTAAAGAAGCCAAGAATGGAGTGGACTGCAGTTCATAGAAAGAAAGTAAGAAGGCTTTAAAGATGAATATACTAGAATCCACTGTTTTTCCTGGGGCCAGTACTGCCAAAGAATATTCTTTTAGATTTGGGGACAAACCTGGATAACCAACCATCCCAGTTTGACCTAGACCAATGTGTTTCCTGGAAGTGGAGACTTTGAGTGCTAAAACTAGTAAAGTCCTGGATAATCAGGAATGAACGGCTCACCTTACCAGCTACCACACTGCTACGTTTCCTGAGACGTGAAAGCTCCACAGCCAGGAAGGGGAATTACCTACTGGGAAGGGCATGTGAACGCTCCATCGTCACCACGGAAGACCAACGGTTACCACACTACCACAGTCCAAGAAAACCAGTGTCCAGGGTGCCAGGCAGAGATTTTAGAGAGAGTGAAGCTGAGGACCATCAGTTCCCTTATTCTGTTTAATCCTTAAATGATTAACAACAACAAAAAATAATATAAAATCATTTTTAACAGCCTCCTACTTCAATTATCAAGTGCTGAATTAAAATGGAATGCAAACACTAAAATTTAACACACTGCTAAAAATGAACACGCCTAAAATATTAATAGCAACTCTAAATGATTTATAATGCCCTCTTGGGCATATTTTATGATTTATTGATGTCATTTTAGCTGCTCCATGGGTGACAGAGTCACCTCACTGTGTGTGTGCTCTGGTGGCTTCCTAGGCTAGTTATTCAGAAAACCACACCTTTATTGCATGTGCCATGCTGCAGGTGATGTAGAAAAAAGTGAAGATGTTCATTTTTCTCATAAATCAGAGAATTGTGGGGCTAAAAGACTTTAAAACTGGTTGCTTCTTGTTTTCTCAACTTCATGCAGGGTCATACTGGAGCTATCCTCAATGAATATGAATTTCACAACCTCCCTTACTAATTTATAATGTCAGTCTTTGTTGACAAGAAATTCTTTTAGATCTAACCCCATTACCCTTTCTGCATCAAGAGAAGCCCACTTTCTGGAGAAAAAGCTCATGATTTCTTTGAAAGTTCACTTCCCTTCTTTGACGTAATAATGCATTTTTTTTTCCAAATCTTTCTGCCTGTCCCACAGATATTACTGCCCAGCCCTCCACTTTATGAGTTACTTCTGGTCTCTCAATAGGTTTTCTAACACTCGTTTTTGGTTACCCAGTCTACTCTAATCAAAGTTGAATTTGTCTTTATTTCTTTCTTTCCTGACACTGTCCCCATCTCTCAGCTGCTTCTCCCTCTCCAGAGACTGAAAGATCTCATCCTGTCCCCTGGAATGGCCAGCCTTTGTTGTCATCACCTATCCACTGACACATGTCTAGACACACATCTAAATAGCGATGACACAGGCCTATAATTGTGGGAAATGCCCACTGTTTAATGATGACCATTCCCCCCTTCAAAACTCCAAATCCCTCAAAATAGGAATGTTGGGATACGGTGAGCATTCTGAGAGCCCATCAAATTAAATTATGTTGACAACTGCCTGTCTCTCGATTTGATGTTATAACCCAGACCCAGACCCAGTTCTGTGTAGTATTAATAAACTAGAAAATAAACAAGCAAGCAAACAGAAAGAAACAACAACAACAACAACAACAAAAACCCAACCCTCAGAGTCTTTTACTCTGTGTTTATTTTTCTGAATCCAGTCTGTGATTTACTTTGCGAACTCCCGTTCATTGTTGCTGACTCATGGTCACTGTATCTTTTTCACCGTAGACATAGTTAGTCACTTCTTATCTTATTTTGGTGACATCTGTTTTTCCTCACTATGTTACAACACTGTAATTACGTAGGCAGGGCCCAATGATCCTAAAATACAGTATGTAATTGCTAAAGTTAAAACTCTGGCAAACAATTCACCACAAGAGCCAAAGGCTAAATAGAGGCATGGTATATAAATTTGCCACATTTCTTCTTTATATCAGACATTGAGAAGAGGTGATCACGCTCATGAAGTTATTAGTACACGATGGTTACTCAATACGCACCTGTTTATTGAGTGACTATATATGATGAAGCACCTGCCTGGTTGTAGATGTCTAGTGAGTACCAGGCCAGGCCTGGTAGTGAATAACAGGTACCAATTGAGGGTCAATAGCTTGGATTAGGTTGACTGGGACCTCTCACTTGAGTAGTGGGAGCTGTCAGTTAGGATCCCTGGGGAGAGGCCCTGAGCTGGTTAGGAGTACAAAATGTTTACTGTACTAGAGAGTAACATTTGCGTAAACAAAAAGGAGAGAGTAGGATTGGGCATGGGAAGCTGTGCCACCATGATACCTAACTGACAAAGTCTCTGCCAGTCCAACGAGGAGTTATGAGTAAACAATGGCCATAGAGGGATCGGCACTGGGGGAGGTGGCCAGGCCTGGGGGCCCAAGAAGGATTTGGCCTGGGCCCCAAAGCTGAAGCAGACCTGAAGGAGTTAACAGCTGGACGCGTCAGCTAAGCCCCTTCCTTGATGCTGGGCAGCACATTCTTTCTTCAACAGGAGTCTGAGAGATCCATCTCTGTGTCTGCTGCATAGGCCAAGACAAAAAAAAGTACGGGGGAGCCAATGGTCCGAATTAAGTACACGGAGCCAAGAATTCTAAACTTGGTGAAATGGGTTCCAACCAAACGAAGGTCAGGATTTAAAAAGGTGGGGAGCCCGGGTTATAGCTCAGGAATGACCTGAGCATTAAGTCTGACACCAGCTGGAATTTAAGACTTTCTTTTATGCGTAAGAAAAGCCACAGGCATGGATGGGTCATTCTGTTCTGAAACTGTCAGGGCTGTGATGTAGAATTAAAACCACATAAAACATCCCATAGCTATCTCTGCTTTAAGTAGGGACATGACTTGAAAACTTTGGGGAACATATACCATTTCTTCCACATTCTGCTGTTTAGTAGGAAAAGCCAAATGGGCATAGATACCACAGTCACACACACATGAATGAAGTCGGGGATGGTGGCTAAGGAGGCAGGCTCTGGAATGAGCTAATCGATCGAAGCCCCAAAATGACCACTTCAAGTTCTGTGACCTTGAGAAAGCTATTTATCCTCACAATTTTGGCTTATTATATGCAAAATAGGGACAAAAAATAGTATCCATCACATAAGGCTGTTGTTCAGGTTAAACCCTTGTAACTCAAAGTGTGAGTCCTCGATGGGCAATGCCACCATCACCCAGGAGCTTGTTAGAAAAGTAGCCTATCGAGCCCCATCCCAGACCTGTAGAATCAGAATCTACATTTTCACAAGACCCCCAGGTGGAAAAGCACTGGGTTACTGTTACAATGTACCTCAAACCCTTATTGCGTGTTCAGCATAGAGTAACCACACAACAGATATTACTGGTTATTATTTCTGTTGTGATAATTGTTGCTATTTTCATCTTGAATCATCTTGAGCAGGCACATCACTTAAGAACCTGAGCTTCCTAATCTGCAAAATGGGGATCATGACTCCATCCAACTGCCTGAAGGCCAGATCATCTTTCAAAGTCCTTCCGAATTTAGGAGATGTCTATGACTCCATCGTGATCACAGAAAGGTAATGGCTAGGATTTGATCAGCATTTCCTCTGTGTCGGGTGCTGTTCTGGGGTCCTTGACCTTTTTCATCTTATTTAATTATCCAACAATGCTATGAGATGGGTACTATTTTTAATGCCTATTTTACAGATGAATAAACTGAAGCATGGAGGAACCAAATAACTTGCTCAGTAAAACACACAGGGGTAGAGTCAGAATGTGAACTTTGGCAGTCTGACATGACAATTCACACTCTTCTCCTTGCCACCCTTCTGTCCCAGTAGCCAGGCCATCAAAGAGAGGGTTAAACCAAACCAGACTAACTCCAACACAATCAGGAGGATTAGCTGCAGCCTTTAACACATCATGGCTACCACAGGCAATATTCAGGCTCTGGGTTCTCAAATCTGCCCGCATATTAGAGTATTTTTAAAAGAGTGGAGATTTTTTAGAAATACAGACTTCTTAAGTCTCATGCCCACAGATTCCGTTTCAGTAGTTTAGAAGTGGGGCTCAAGTTTATTTTTTTTCCCCAAGCTCTTAGAGAATAATCCGATGCAGTCAAGATTGAGAATGTATGGGAACATGGGTTAACAAGCCACCACTTCTGTGTCCAGGATGTAGTAAGTCAAACTTCTTTCTGAAGTAATTGGAAGGAACAAGAAGGCAAGGAAGGAAGAGGGAAAGGGGGAGATAGAGAAAGGGAGGGGGAGAGATTAGTTGGTGATGGAGGGACAAGCAACGCTCCCTAACTTCTGCAAAACACATCCTTGTGTCTAAGTGGTTTCCTTGAATGAATGGTAAAATGGAATCATGCATCTCCTGAGCCACTATTACTTGGGGGTTGTTTAATGGCACTTGAGTAGGAAATATCTTGCTACCACTCAATGGAGGAATCTATTTCACCGTACTTCCATGAGGGAGAAAACTCTTTGAGCCAAAAGAAAGTGAACAGAATCTTCCACATCACCTGGAACAACAGTGGGAGGACTGTGCCACTGCTAGAAGAGAGAAGGTGGATG
Source organism: Ailuropoda melanoleuca (assembly GCF_002007445.2). Taxonomy (NCBI): domain Eukaryota; kingdom Metazoa; phylum Chordata; class Mammalia; order Carnivora; family Ursidae; genus Ailuropoda; species Ailuropoda melanoleuca. The sequence goes on along the minus strand of NC_048220.1, from coordinate 17,085,035 downwards.
TGGGACAGTGCTTGGAGGACAAGGAGAGAATGGAGGGACTGGCACAGACCCCAGAGTTGCTCCCAGGTACATAGGTAGAGTAGGAGATTCGTATTTTCTAGAGCATTCCACACTCAAGCAGATCTACAGAAACAACTGGTAAGGCCTGGACTTGAAGCAAAATTAGCCATGACATACATAGAGCCAGAGAACAGTCTGAAAATAGCAATATGGGCCCATCCCGTCACAGAGAGCCTGGGGCACTGACGACCATGGACTGTGGTTGCAGAATAGAAGAGCCCAGGAGAACAGATACCCTAACAGAAAATATTCCCTGAGCCATATATGCAGAGGACGGAGAGAATTGGGTTAAATTCCACTTTAAAATAGCGGGAAGTTTGTTATCTATATTGATGCTGAACTTGATCATCAGTTTTAACTCCAGGGTTTGGTTTCAATTATTCTCAAAAACTTATTTTATTATCTTTGTAAAGCCCTCAGTTAAAAAGGTTCTCCAAAATATCATACCTGGGAAAAATAAACCCAAGCTGAACATTATGATAGGGTTCTCTGCTATGCAGCTTTAGTAAACAGCAACACCTAGAAAACAAAGCCTCAAGATTTATTTTGCTCTCAGTGTAACACATTACACGGCCATCCCTCAGAAGCAATGGAAAGATAACAGGTTAGCGAGCAATGTGAAAGGAATCACTCTTTCTGTGAATAGGGTATTTGAACTGAAAAAGATGACGTAACATACCAGACAACAACATACACGTGAAGAATGCTAGATTTGAATGAAGTGAAATTAATAGCTGAAATGAGGAAGCATTTAAGAACAAATGATTATTTATAAATAAAGCCGTAATTAACATTTATCCTTAAATAAAATATCGCAAATTTTACTTCCCTTGTTACTTCACAACCCAGAGCTCTGCAGGGACGCACCAGCTACAAGGGACTAACCATGGCAGTGAATAATTCATGTGGAATATAGAGCCATAGATAAAAACAGAAGAGCAGTTGATTGGTTTTTTTCCAAGAAATTGTTAATGTTACATTACATTTTATTGAACCAACCTCAAAAAATAACAGAGCCTGAACATTATCATCCCCGTTATTACCTTTCCTTTCCAAGTGCCATATCTTGTTCTCTCTTGAGTTGATACATTCTGATTACTTTTGCTTACTTTAGAGATTTGCTTTTTCTAGTGAAAAATGCTTGACTAGAACCTCTCATATTCGAATTTCTTCAAGTTATAACCACTTGCTATCAAACTTAAACAATCTCCCTTATCTTATTGGAATCCATTCGTTCATTTCCAACCTACACCTTCCATTTAATATATGGAGTGTTCTTTAGTGCCCTTTCTCTCTACCTACAAAGGACAAATGTATCTTTCATTAGTCACAGTCATGGTGACACCCCCACATCACCCAGGGAATCAGGACAGCTGACAAAATGTCTGTGCAAATACAGCTACAAAAGAATTGAGTGTGACCGGAAAGATTCTGTGGGTCTGGTTCACCTTGGATTAAGCTAGGGAACTGGTTTCCAGGACCCTGAAAACAGCTGTGATAGAGCAGACAGTCCATTTAGTAAGAGTCACAGATGTGGGGCCGGGTCTGGGCTAGTTGCCTCTTTTCATTTCCAGAAATGCTTCAACAGCCAATATCGCCCTGAGTTTCCTATCAGGCTTATCATTGTCTGTTGGAACCCTGTCATGCACCCCAGTGTATGAATCCAGCAATGCACCAAGTGTTTCTTTCATCCGGGTTTTTGTTTAATGGTTTTGTTTTTGTTTTTGAGGTTTTTTGTTTGTTTTTTTTTTTTGACGTTTCGTTTTGTTTCATTTTTGGCTATTGTTCAGGGAAACTAAAATCAGAGCTCCTTATGTTCAGCCTTAAGTTGCTATGCTTTTCTTCCCTATCTTCGTTTAAAAAAATTTTTTTTAAACCAAAAAACCAACATATTCCAAAAGACGAGTTTATGTTTTGAAATGGTTTCTCAAACCACAGAATATACAAATTGGAGTCGAATGTATCTTTGTCAGTTGTAGAAACTGCTTTGATTCAACAGGGAAAACTTGGGGTGGGCTTTGGACAAGGAAAGTCATGTCAGGTCCAGTCCCTCCCACTTTGTGCTCCTTCTCTCCCTAACCTTTCATCATGAGGTGCTAATAAATTAATAAACAAATAAAGCAAGCAAACATCTTAGTCCATTCAAGCTGCTGTCGTAAAAATACTATAGACCAGATGGCTTAAACATCACACATTTATTTCTCGTCATTCCGGAGGCTGAGAAGTCCAAGATCAAGGAGCCTACGGACTTGGTGTCTGGTGACAGCCCACTTCCTGGTTCACTGAATGATCATCTTTTCACTGTGTCCTCACATGGCAGAAGGGACAAAAGTTCTTGGAGGTCTCTTTGATGAAGATGCTGATCCTATTCATGACCTAATCACCTGCCAAAGACCCTGCCTCCTAATACCATCACACTGGGGGTTAGGATTCCAACACAGGAATTGAGGGGCGGGGGTGCGAGACACAAGCATTCTGTCCGTAACCCAACAGGTAACCAGAGTTGCTAGGGTCTTATTTCATAGACTGTTGAATATAGAAATTCCAGAATTCCAAATAGTCTCAGAAGGGAATCCTGCTTGTTCCTATTTCACTACTTTGCAACTCTGGAACTAAATGGACCGTCTTAAAGCTGATGCAATTAATGACAGTTTCTGAAGTTGGTGGGCAGAGAACACGGAGGCACACCAAAGGTATACAAAGTTGTAGCTGAGGCTTGGACAGCCTGGAGTGGCTTCCTCTGCCTGATGCTGCTGTTTCTGCTGGTGCTTAAGTGGGGTCCCAGGTGATGGGCTGAGGCTGGGCTCTGCTAGTACACCGTCTGCCCAGGCTACAGTGGTTTTTGTAGGTTCCATGGAGGGAGATTCCAATCTCTTAGTGCTTAGCTCAGCCAAGAAACTCCATACCAACTTTCCTGGGCTTCCTACTCCAGCTCCTTAGATTTCCCTCCCTGGCCTTTTCCCCATGTCAGGAGTTTTGTCCCAGATGCTGGTGCCAGGAACTTCATGGACCCCCAAAAAACCAGACCTCTTACTTGTCACCCCCTAGAAGTAAAGCCTCTTTCTACTTTCAGATTCTAGCCTAGGTTCAGACCCTATCATCAAATGACTGAAAAGGGAGGAAAAATGGAACCAATTGTTATCACAGGGTTAGGTACAAGGCAGTCATTGACTATTACGCATAATGCTTTTTTGAAAAGGCGAGTAGCAACCCAAATGTGAGAATTTTGAAAGACGTCCTGGGATCTATTTCATGTGTGCTAAAAATGCATTTAATTATATATTCATATAATAGTGGTGAAAGTCGTTGCTGCTAATGGTAAGGAAATGGGGGGGGCAAAGTCAGAAAACAGTTGTTGTTTTTCATAAGACAACACACAGAACATTATGACTCTTTAAAATATGACCATTTATAGATTTCAAAATATAAAAACAAAAAAATTTAAGAATAAATATTACTTTGAGATCAAACAAAAAAAGCTTTGCAGAGAAGAAGTAAACCACATACAGACTCAGAAAAAGAAGGGCTTCAGAATTATCAGCAACAACACTAGAAGCCAGAGGCGATGGAGAAATGCTTTCTAGTTTTTGAGGGAACTAGTTTCCAAATTAGAAATCTGCTTTCAATCAAACTCGTATGTCTTGCTGTAGAATCAAGATACCTTTAGGCATACAAGGTACATTGGCAAGGTTAAGCTAATATAGCAGAAGTTACTCTAGACAGTTGCTATAGTTAAATGTTTGTGTCTCCTCCGCCCCCAAATTCGTATGTTGAAATTCTAACCCTCAACGGATGGTATTAGAAGGCGGTGCCTTTGGGAGTGCCGAGGTCACGAGGTGGAGCCCTCATGAATGAGACTGATGCCTTTCTAAAAGAGACCCAAGAAAGTTCCCTTGTCCCTTGCACTATGTGAGACCAGCTGGAAGAGGACACTCACCAGAACCTGGCCATGCTGGTGCCCCGATCTTGGACTTCCAGCCTCGAGAACTGCGAGAGATCAATGTCTGTTGGCTTTAAGAGTGTGGTTTTCTGTGATAGCAGCCCAAACTGACTAAGACACCAAATTAAGCCAAAAAGACTAGTTATGAGATAGAGAGAGCTCAGAGACTGGGAGAAGACGGACCACACTTCCAGTACTGACACCCCAGCACAGACCTGCCCACCGAGGGAGTCAGTGCCTCGGACAGAAGCCACTAAATCAGGACGCAGCTGTCACAGGTGCCAGTTCCAACCTCTGCCTCTGCCCTCATCAGGAGGCTGCAAAATCAGTTGCCTCAGTCCCACTCTGGACTCCAGAAGCCTGCTGGGCTGCCACACCCAGCTATGCACCTGCCAAGTGGAAGTCTTGGCCTTGGTGCTCTCCCAAGTCATACAGCTCTGGATCCAGATTCTGACTCCAGCACAGGTGCAGCTGACTGGTAGAATCAAAACCACATGCCTGTAAGCTAACAACTGGAAAGTGACCTAAAACATGTTCTTTGTCAAGAATACAGAATTTCGGGGCACCTGGGTGGCTCAGTCGGCTAACTGTCTGCCTTCGGCTCGGGTCATGATCTAAAGGTCCTGGGATCAAGCCCCATGTCAGGCTCTCTATTCAGCGGGGAGCCTGCTTCTCCCTCTCCCTCTTCCTGCTATTCCCCCTGCTTGTGCGCTCTCTCTCTCTCTCTGTTAAATAAATAAATAAAATCTTAAAAAAAAAAAAGAATACAGAATTTATAATGCAGGAAACTCTTAAAACAATGGGAAAGGGGTGTTCAAAAATGTGGGACAGCCGAAATGGCAAATGACCACTGCACACACACTTAATACTTCTGCCTCTTACGGACTCCCCTAGGAAGCAACCAGGAGATACTACTGGTGTTTCAGCACCAAACAAGGGAATGAACCCAGAAAAAGAGAGAGAAAATCAGGAAACAGGAGATCTAACACAAGGAGGCAGGCAAAAGAAGTTCCCAAGATGATGATGAAGGCCAAGTCCAGTGTGAGCAGGAAGATGAAGTCTGCACAGAGGGATGGGAATGGGGAAAGGGAAGAATCTGCTAGATTACCTGATGCTTTCAACTCTTATCGAAGCATCCACAGAATTAGATAGGCACAGAGAACACTGAACAATGGGGGGTAGGGGCGGGGAGGAGGGCAGGGAAGGCACGCATTTACCCTAAGAAAATAAAAAGATATTTAAGAAAGGATATATGATCTTAGTGTGCTACATGTCTCAGGCATGAACAGGACCTGCACAGGCATGGTAGTGTAAACCTTCCTTACTGATGATGGAAGGAGGACATAAGTATCCAGCAGCCGGCGTACGAAGGCGGAGGATGCAGTGGAAGGGAGAACACAGTGGGGTATAAGCCCTAACTCGTCATCTTCTACTTTAGGAAGCCAAACATGGTATCTAACATTTAAAAACCAAGAAAGAGTAATACATGCACGTCACTGAGAATGTGTAAATAAATACCACAAGAAAGTGGTTTTTCAAAAAAAATTTTTTTAAAGATTTGTTTCTTTTTTTTTTTAAAGATTTTATTTATTTATTCGACAGAGATAGAGACAGCCAGCGAGAGAGGGAACACAAGCAGGGGGAGTGGGAGAGGAAGAAGCAGGCTCATAGCAGAGGAGCCTGATGTGGGGCTCGATCCCATAACGCCGGGATCACGCCCTGAGCCGAAGGCAGACGCTTAACTGCTGTGCCACCCAGGCGCCCCTCAAAATTTTTTACTATTATTTTAAGAAAGTTTTATTCTTTAGAGTCGAAAATTTTTGCCTTGAGGGCACAGAATATTGGGAGTAGGAAAAGGTGAAGATTGCTATTTTCCATCATAAGCCTGACAGCATTATTTCACTTCTGAAGTCATGTATATACATACATACATATGTATGTATACACACTTATACATATATGCTCAGACATATTAATTAAAAATTTTAAATTAAATGTAGGGAAAAACAACTCTTGCGGTTCAGTTGTAGCCTTCCTCTCTTAAGATTCATGTGTCTGCTGTCTCAGATTCTCTCCTCTTTCTGTGGCACACCTGCTCATTCTATAAACCATTCTCTCCTCCTGTCAAGATGACAAACTACATTAGCCACTGGCTCCTTCCTGAAAATCAACCCTAGAGAAACTACAGAAGCCAGAGGGAAACTTGAATTTGAGGAACTAACAACAAAGAATAAAATAAAATAAAACACTATGAAAAGCCCCTGGGAAGAGTGCAGACTCGGGAAATGGATGGGAGGCAGGAACAGGGCAGGGGGTTGGGGGAGAATGGCTTCAGCCTGGGGGAAGGCAGCCAGAGGAGGACAACTTTCTGTTCTGCTCTTGCTTCTCCCTACATGGACAAACACAGTGTGTCGATCGCCACGGAAACTGGCAGCAACAGCTGAGGCTGCAGAGGTCAACAGGGTACAAGGAGGGCAGCCCAAAAGCCCTGTGGGAGTAAGCAGGGATGAAAATAGGGAATGTGTACTGCCCAGCTACCCTTGGGTATTCACCACTGGACCCCTCCCACACTAAATCCCCGGGACAAGGAGAGCAAATCTATCTGGTATGTTTCTAGAGTCCAGAGGCTGTTTCCCATTTAAATGGGAAATACACATTAGAAAAGTTATTTCTGGATGGTGGCCAAATGGGAACGATCACCAACAGCTCTGGGGGCCCTGAGGCTCTCTTCCCTGGCTTTAATTCACCTACAGGTACATCAGTTAAAGTCTGGGCTGTAGCCATTTCCCAGCCCATAACCATGTTTAGCAACTGAGAATCAAAGGGAGGAGAGGTTCTTGGGACCAAAAACACACACACACAAAAACAAAATGAAACAAAAAACAGAAATCCATGTAAGGACTACAACTACTATATAAGAAAGACAGAAAACTCAAAGTACATGTATAGATCATCTGAATCAGAATTATGAGAGGAGATGGACTGAGAAATTAAAGTAATGATGATAAATATATTAAGAAGTTAAGGCCTGATGTCAGCAATATGAAGTAAGAACAGGAAAACATTTTAAAGGGACCAAATGGAGTGTAAGGTATGAAATATATACTAACTGAAGTGACTAAAACAGTAGTTAAGACATAAAGCAAGATGGTGATGAATAAATCAGTGATTTGAAAGATCAGATGGACAGGGGCACCTGGCTCAGTAGGTTAAGTGTCCGACTCTTGATTTCGGCTCAGGTCATGATTTCAGGGTGGTGAGACAGAGCCACGCATCGGGCTCTGCGCTTAAGATTCTCTCTCCATCTCCCTCTGCCCCTCCCCCCACACACGCACATGCACACACACACTCTCTCTCAAACGAATAAACAAATCTTTAAAAAAGAAAAGAAAAGAAAGAAAGATCAGATGGACAAGCTCTCCTAGAGGTCAGCAGAAAAGGGTAAAGAGAGAAAATACGGAAGAAAGCTAAAAGATGTGGACAGTGGGAGCAAGAGTGCTGACCCCTATGAGTAGTGGCTTTGTGTCCACTTGGCTAGGCTGAATCCAGTTTCCCCAGACTCCATTTCCCATGCATTTCCATTGAGGTGGGCCATAAGCCAGGTCCCTGTGAAAAGTGCGAAGGGCACTGTCACTAACCTGCTAGCTCACCTCCTTGGTGCAAAGCAGCCGTGGAGTTTCCTCCAACCTCTGCAACTCGCATAAATCTTCACTAAAGCTTCACTGACTCCCAGACCAGGTGTGTGTTTGGCAATCGTGATAAAAGGCTCTGGTTTCTGTAAGAAACATACAATCAAGGTTAGATGCAACAAGAAGTAACAGGAGTTTCCGTCTGTGAGCTCATAAGTTCCAGCACGTCTTGCCACCTTTACTTCCATCTTCTGTTCTCAACCTCCTGATCTACAGTGTGAAAGCTCCTGCACTGGACACAAAGGCCACACCCTTTCAGATACTGTTTGGCCAGTGTTCACACTTCATAAGGTCAAATCCCTGCAATACACGTATTCCCCTTTAACACTCCTAGCGTACCGATGTCATCTCAAATTTTCGTTCTAGCTTGTTTTGGATATATTTGTAAACCCATTCTTTTTCTCACTTTGGTCCTTAATAAAAACATAAATTTTGCCAAGCAAGTGTATCACCTTTACCATATTTCTTGAATTTTAAGTGCTGCTTGCAATACCTGTTTTCAGTATAACATCCTTCTCAGTCTTATCTGGAAAAATAGAAATACATATATATTTATATACTTGTGTATATATATATTTAAGCCATCACATTGGAAAGACAATTTGGCTAAATATAAAACTCAAGGCTCAAATTTATTTTCCTTTAATATTTAAAAAGTATTTTTCCATTTGTCATCTTGTGCCCACTGTTCAACCTGATTCTTTTTCTCATTAATGATCTCTTCATATTCTCTGGAAGTTTTTAGAATTCTTTCCTTATCTTTGATGTTCTTAAGTTTTATTCTGATGGTTCTTGGTTTGGGGTTTTCCTTATCTCTTTTTAATTTGTCCTCTCTTTCTGTATTTGGGTACAACAGAGTTCAATTTGAGAAGCAGAACCATTACAACATGGGTGTGTCTATGTACAATAACAGTTATATATACACACACACAAGTTCACTAAATTACTTGTCTAGTTAGGAGAAATATACAGATGTTGATAAGTTTAAGAAATTAATAAGAATGGGGCGCCTGAGTGGCTTAATTAAAAAATTAAGCATCTGCCTTTGGCTTAGGTCATGATCTCAGGGTCCTGGGATCAAGCCCACATCGGGCTCCCTAATCAGCAGGGAGTCTGCTGCTCCCTCTGCCTCTGCCTCTGCCCCTCCCCCTGCTTGTGCGCATGTGCACACGCTCTCTCTCTCAAATAAATGAATAAAATCTTTAGGAAAAAAAAGAAATTAATAAGAACAAGTAAACACGAGTAAAGATCTTAGAGGCAACCACAAACAAAAACAGAATAGTTTTTTGAGTCAACAGAAAACAAGAAGAAAATGCAGTAATTGAAAATAAGAGATATAGTAGGAGAAGTAAACTCTAATACAAAAGCAATCACAAAAAATGTAAATGGAGTTAACTCACAAGTAAAACAAGTACTCTACTAATAGTATTAAGAAATAAAAACGGGGTGCCTGGGTGGCACAGCAGTTGAGCGTCTGCCTTCGGCTCAGGGCGTGATCCTGGAGTTATGGGATCGAGCCCCACGTCAGGCTCCTCCGCTATGGGCCTGCTTCTTCCTCTCCCACTCCTCCTGCTCGTGTTCCCTCTCTCTCTGGCTCTCTCTCTGTGTCAAATAAATAAATAAAATCTTTAAAAAAAAAAAAAAGAAAGAAAGAAAGAAAAACAGGGGCGCCTAGGTGGGGCACCTAGGTGGCTCAGTCAGTTAAGCGTCAGCCTTCGGCTCAGGGCATGATCCCAGGGTCCTGGGATGGAGCCCCACATCTGGCTCCCTGCTCAGTGGGAAGTCTGCTTCTCTTTCTCCCTCTGCCGCTCCCCCTGCTCATGCTCTCTCTCTCTATCAAAATAAATTAATAAAATCTTAAAAAAAAAAAGAAAGAAAAACAAAATCCAAAAATATATTGTCTATGAGAAACATTCATAAAACCCAAAGACACAAAAAAAAATAGCAAAGATAGTAGCTGACAAAAAAAGAAGTTAAGATAAAAGGTAAACAAAACAATAAAGTGAGGAGATATAACCATCACAAATATATATGGGCCTAATAATAGGTTACAGTAACTGACAGCATACAGAGAGAAACATAAAAATAATTGTAATTTTTAACACCCAATTATCGGAAATGCATTAAGAAAACAAAAATTAAGTAGATTTTTATCTAAATAGTATAATTGGTACGCTTATACTATTAATTATACTGTTCATATCTTTGATAGGTATGTTCTGATGGTATGCCGTGTATAGCACGTATCTTTAGATATATACATGCCATAATAGTTCATGCAACAAATAGCAAATAAACATTTTTAGAAACATACACATGTTAACATGAATGTATCATGTCTACAGGAAAACTCAATAAACTCCAGGAACAATGTCTTGTATATTATATCTTCCAAACGTAATGAAATAATATTAGAAATAAATAACAGAACTTCTTTATATGTCTCATATTTTGAAAATACCACATTACTAGATAACTCATAAGTTAAAAATGAAATTATAATCAAAATGAAGAAATATCTAGGGACACCTGTGTGGCTCAGTCAGTTAATTGTCTGACTCTCAGTTTCGGCTCAGGTCATGATCTCAGGGTTATGAGACTGAGCCCCAAGTCAGTCTCTGCACTCAGCAAAGAGTCTGCTTGAGACTCTCTCTTTCTGTCCCTCTCCCATGAGTGCTCGCTCTGTCAAACAAAAAATAAATCTAAAAAAAAAAAGAAGAAATATCTAGAATTAAATGAAATTGAAAACACAAAATGTATGGGGAATAATTAAAGAAATATTTAGAAAAGCATATATACATTTAAATATGTTTATCAGGAAACAATAAAAGTTGAAAAGAAATATGCTCAGCATCCAACTCAAGAAGAAATTTTTAAAAAGTACATCAGGGGCGCCTGGGTGGCACAGCGGTTAAGCGTCTGCCTTCAGCTCAGGGCGTGATCCCAGCGTTATGGGATCGAGCCCCACATCAGGCTCTTCGGCTATGAGCCTGCTTCTTCCTCTCCCACTCCCCCTGCTTGTGTTCCCTCTCTCGCTGGCTGTCTCTATCTCTGTCGAATGAATAAATAAATAAAATCTTTAAAAAAAAACAAAAACAAACCAAAAAAAAGTACATCAAAAGAAACTCGAAGAAGAAAAAAGAATATAAGAAAGGATACAATAAGAAACAATATAATAATTTCTTTAAGTGGAGGAGATTAATAAGACTAAAAGTTCTGTTTTTGAAAAGTTAACCAAGATAAATCTGTTAAGACTGATAGGAGGGACGCCCGGTGGCTCAGTCAGTTAAGCATCTGCCTTCAGCTCCAGTCATGATCCTGGAGTCCTGGGATCCAGCCCCACATCTGGATTCCTGCTTAGTGGAGAGTCTGCTTGTCCCTCTCCCTCTGCCCCTCCCCCATGCTTGTGAGCTGTCTATCTCTGAAGTAAATAAATTTCTTAAAAAAAAAAAAAGACTGGGACACCTGAGTGGCTCACTCAGTTAAGCATCTGCCTTTGGCTCAGGTCATGATCCCAGGGTCCTGGGATCCAGCCACACATTGGGCTCCTTGCTCAGCCTGGAACCTGCTTCTCCCCTGCCTGCCACTCTCTCTCTTTCTCTCTGACAAATAAAGAAATAAAATATTTTTAAAAAATAATAAAAATAAAAATAATTTTTTTGAAGACTGATAGGAAAATAGAGGAGATAAAAAAAATTAAGTAAAACATGATCAAATAATGAAAAGGAGGAAATAATTACAGATTTTAAAAGCAAGCATAGATAAAAGGCATACATTCCCAGAATATTCATGAAATGCCAAACTGGCACAGAAAGAAAAAGATAATTTAAAATAGATTCAGAAGGATTAAAGAAATTGAACTGGTAGTTAAAACTTCATCCCAAAGATCTCTAGACCTGGATGCTTATTAAATGGACTCTATTAAAGTTTTAAAAACACAATTCCCATGTTACATAAGGTGTTCCAAAAAAATGCAAAAAGAAAGAATAATTCTCAGTTCATTTTATGAAACTAATATAATCCAACTTCCCTTAAGGCTTCTGGATTTTAAGCCATAACTCAGAAAGTGTTCCTCAATCCCAGGTTATAGAGGAGTTTATCCACATCTTTCCTGGTACTTGTATGGTTTCATTTTATTTTTACATTTATGTCTCTGATCCATTTGGAATTTATTCTGGTACATACTGTAAATAATGAATCCAATTTTCTCTATTCCCATATGGCTACATGCAGTGGTGTGCTGGAGTTGGCTCATGCCAGCTCGTAAGAGAGGATTGTTAAATTTTCAGGAATCTTGTGAGCTGATTGCTAAACACAGCCATTATTACAAAATAGAGAAAATCTATTAAGTCTAATCTAAAAGAAAATCTAAATGGCTTTGGGTTTGGTGATGACTTTTTAGATATAACACCAAAGGCATGCTCTATGAAAGAACTAATTGTAAGCTGGACTTCATTAAAATTAAAAACTTCTGCTTTGCAAAAGACATTGTCAAGAGAATGAGAAGATGAATCACAGACCAGGAGAAAGTATTTGCAAAAGACACAACTAATATAGGACTATTATCCAAAATACACAAAGAACTCTTAAAACTCAACAGTAAGAAAATTAAAAACCTGATTTATAAGAGGGATAAAAGACCTAAATAGACACCTCACCAAAGAAGATATACAGTCAGCAAATGAGCATATGAAAGGAGGCTCCACGTTGTATATCATTAGAGAAATGCAAAATAAAACAATAATGAAATACCACTAACACCTATTGGAATAGCTAAAACCACAAACTGACACCACCAAATGCTGGTGAGGATGTGGAGGAATAGGAACTCACATTCATTGGTGGTGGAATGCAAAATCGAACAGCTACATCAGAAGACAGTTTGGTGGTTTGTTACAAAACTAAACATACTCTTACCATGTAATCCAACAATGGCCCTCCTCGGTATTTATTCAAATGACTTGAAAATTTATATAAGAACCTGCCCCCCTAGCTATTTATAGTAGCTTTATTGGTAACCACCATAACCAAGATGCCTTTCAGTAGGCAAATAGGTAAACTGTGGAACATTAGTGCTAAAAAGAAGAGAGCAATTAAGCCATGAAATAATATGGAGGTATCTTAAATGCATATTACTAAGTGGAAAAGGCCAATCCGAAAAGGCTACACACTGTATAATTCTAAGTATATGACATTCTGGGAAAGGCAAAGAGACGGTAAAAAAATAAATAAAAATACAGTGGTTGCCAGAGGTTACGGAGGAGGAAGAATGAATTGGAGGAGAGCACAGAAGATTCCGAGCACAGTGAAACTGTTCTGTATGATACTGTAATAGTGGCTATATGTCATCATGTATTTGTCAAAACCCATAGAACTACAACACCAAGAGTGAACCCTAATGTACACTTGCACTTTGTGTGGTTACTATGTGTCATTGTAGCTCCATCGATTGTAACAAATGTACCACTCTTGTGCAGGATATTGATAGCGGAGGAGGCTGGTGGGGGATAGGATTATATAAGGGAACGCTCTTTACTTTCCCCTCAATTTTACCAGGAACCTAAAACTGCTCTAAAAAATAAAGTCTATTTAAAATAAGAAAAGCAGGGGCGCCTGGGTGGCTCAGTCGGTTAAGTGGCTGTCTTCTTTCAGCTCAGGTCATGATCCCAGGGTCCTGGGATCAAGCCCCACAACCTGCTCCCTGCTCACTGGGGAGCCTGCTTCTCCCACTCCCTCTGCCACTCCCCCTGCTTGTGCGCACGTTCTCTCTCTTTCTCCCAAATAAATAACATCTTTAAAAGAAATTAAATTAAATTTAAAAAACCAAAATGAGGCATTATCTTACTTCTATAATATGGGGAGACATCAGACAGCTGGGTCATGCCAGGTGTTGGTGGAGAGGTAACAGAATCATGCTCTGCTGTCAGACATGTAGACTGGCGCACATTCCCTCATACAACCTGGCAAATCTATAGCACCATTTGGTCAGATTAAGTGTCTACACACCCAGAACCGTCTTCCTGAGTACACTTCACAAAAACAATCTCACACACATCTCTCAGGGGACGTGCAAGATGTTATACATTTCAAAGTTGTTCATAGGGACAGAATATTGGAAGCTCTCCAAGTGTTCATTCCCCAGGAAGGGAGAGGGAAGGCATGCATAGGTAAAATGTATGTGATCATTGAACAGCTGGAAAGCCATAGACTCCAAATACACATGGCGACAGGTATGATACTAAAAACACAGTGGAAAAGAAGAAAAATATAGAATGAAGTGTAGGACACAATGCTACTTTAAGATGGACCACCAAAGAACACATACAAATAAAAAGATGCACATTAAATGCATTGGAAGAGTTTCCTATGTGGTAGAAGGGGAATAGGAATAAGGCATGTGCATAAAAATTTTAATAAAGTTAAAAGAAAAGAAAAAAAACTAGGTTAAACAGCATCTTTGTGTAAATCGATGCTAGAAAGATGCCTAAACTGAACAGTGTGGTTAATTTAAACTTCCACACGGGAGGGACGCCGGGGTGGCTCAGTTGGTTAAGTGTCTGCCTTCAGCTCAGGTCATGATCCCAGGGTCCCACATAGGGCTCCCTGCTCCGCAGAGACTCTGCTTCTCCCTCTGCCTGCCCTGCCTGCTGCTTTCCCCGCTTGTGTGCTCTTTCCCTCTGACAAATAAGTAAATAAAACCTTTACAAAACCAAAATAAAGTAAAAATAAACTTCCACACCTGAAACCCAACTAAAGATAAATGATGGCGATCGACAAAAAAGAAACCATTCTCTCTCTCTTTATGGTCACTGAAATACCACCACTACTGCCACCCCCCAGAAAAGAGTTCCATTTTTAACCCATTTGACCTTAGTCTTATATGGAACTTTGAAGCTCTTTCTACAGAAACAGTTGAGTAGCCCTTTTATTTCAGGAAGTAAATTCCATCCATCCAAACTTCTATTGTCATTTCAGTAAGTCCTCTCCCACTTTCCACACCTTGTGCTGCAATTTCTGATTTCTCACTCCCATGCTCATTACAATTTGATATGAACTATACAAATGGGAGAACAGAGGAAGGGTCTCTTACAGAAGGGGAAAGAGAGCATTGCAGAGAGAAAGGACAGCATGTGCAGACGTGTGGTGGTATACAGGACACATTCCGAGAACTGCATTCAAACCACTTACAACTCTTGTTTGACTGCAATTTAGAGAAAGAGGGGATGAATCTGCAGAGGGAGACAGGGTTGGACCAGTTCACAAAGGATTGTAGGTGAGGCTAAGGAGTTTGAATTCGGACCAGAGGCAAATATGGAGTCACTGAAGAATGTTAAGCAAGGCAGGGAGTGACTTGATTGGATTTGTGTCTAGAACCATCACAAAGACAGTCTGTGGAGTGTGGAGAAAAAGGAGGGCAGGAAAGGGGGAGCCAGTTAGAAGGATGATGCAGCAGTTCATACTAGAGCATTCACGAATTTAACAGAAGACCAGAATAGCCTGACTGTCTTCGTGGATTTGGTACACAGTTGCAAATTGACAGGGCTAGACAAAATGGTTTCCACAAGTCCCTCCCAGCTTTATGATTTTCAAATCCACTTATTTTATATTTAATCAAAGAAGGGAGTGATGAGTCATGAGCTAGAGAAATTTGCAAATTTGTGATCAATATGCAGAACTCACATTCAGCAGACAGAAGGCATTAAAGGCTATACATGTCACTGATTGCCTAGATAATTC
Organism: Ailuropoda melanoleuca; assembly: GCF_002007445.2. Classification (NCBI taxonomy): domain Eukaryota; kingdom Metazoa; phylum Chordata; class Mammalia; order Carnivora; family Ursidae; genus Ailuropoda; species Ailuropoda melanoleuca. Next base: position 17,069,609 of record NC_048220.1, on the reverse strand, counting down.
TCTGTGATCAAGCACACTTTACAATTAATGATAATTTTTTTTTATTCAGGTGAGATCTGCTGTTTTTAAAAGTTTTCATGTTTGAAATTTTATGGGAAAACTCAGTTGAGTTTAATGCTGAATATTCTAAATAGTAGCAGAAATATTTTAACATCACTAGAGTCCCTTCTGCATCTCCCATCACAAATAAGATTGGATTTGATAGAAAAATCTAGGGCATTGCCATGACAATTACCAGGCTTAATCTTAGTTCCACTTAGGCTTTATATAACTCCAATCAGACAAAAAGCAGAGGGCCGTAAGGGGCAGGGATGGGTGCTCACCTCTGCCTCTTGTTATCAGAGCGTCCTGACTCCAACAGTAACACAACAGGACATTAAGCCACGGGTTCTCAACCCCAGCTGCATGCTGGATCACCTGAGGATCTTTTCCAAATTGCTGATGCCTAGGCCCTATCCCTAGAGCTTCCGATTTAATTGGTCTGGAGTGCGAATGTTTCAAAAATCTTCCCAGGTGATTTTAATGTGCAACCCGAGTTAAGAAACACTGCGCTAGGTAATTATCACAGCAATTCTCAAGGTGCCGCCCAGGGACGCCTAGAAGTTGGCAATGCCTTCCAAGCGGCTGTCCGTCTGGATTTTTGTGTGTTTGGATTCTTTCACAGTTTGGCAAAAATAATAGAATTATCACATTAAAAATGAATTGGTTGTATCGTTGGTATCCCATCTAAAGGGCATGAGTGTGTTCATAGATCCTGGTGGATAATTCTATAGAAGTGTTTTTAATGGAGTAAGGGGGAGTAGAGGAGAAGAGAAGAGGAGAGGAAATGCAGAGATCCCACATAAGAGTGTGAGAACCTCTGGGTTTAGGAAGAAGGTGGGTACAGTGCAAGCAAACAGCAGTTGTGCAGGACACCATCCGCTTCCCATCATGCCTTTGGGGAATTTTAAGCTCTATCATAATTATAGACTTCTGTATTATAACACGGAATTCCCAGATTTTTTTTAAGGATCGTGGATCATAAATGCCAAGTGACCTATCAGGGGTTCTCTCCCTCTCTTTTTTAATGAGAAGTATAAAATCAATAGAAGACTTTCACTGCATCTTTTAAATACCATAAGTAGGTCTTAGGATCATCCAGCATCTTGTTTCTGTAGCTGGACAATTCTTAGATCTTATTCATCTGGCTGCAACGGTTTCTGCTGGGTTTGTTGGGTTTTTTCCCCAGAGACATAGACCATCCAGAATTTTTCTGATATTCTTGCTTTTAACTGTCGTGGCTGAATCAAAGCAGCTAAACATGATAAAAATTCAATGTCATTTCCTTCAAGACTTAACTCATCTTTCTGGGCTTAAAATACTTTCTGGCCTCATCCAAACACTACAAATGTATTTTTCACCCCCCAAAACTACAGATTTCAACAAGAGACCCATTCTACTGAATAATGATGCTGATGGAGAAGTGAAAACACACACATCTCACCTTGTAATGGAAGCCCAGAATCTCATCCTTGATCACCTCTGTACATGACTACAGATAGTCCGAACTGTACCCAGTTCCTTTCTTTCTCCCCACCGCTATCGAATAAATGTTTGCGTCCCTCCTGGATTCATCTATTGAAACCTAATCCCCAGTGTTATGGTATTTGGAGATGGAGCCTTTGGGAGGTGACTGGGTCATGATGGTGGCGCTCTCACAGATGGCATTAGTGACCTTGTAGAACAGACCCTGGAAGGTCAGCTCCCTTGCCCCTCTGCCATGAGAGGACACAATGAGACAGCCATCTGTGAAATGGGAAGCAGGTCTTCCCTGGACACTGAACCTGTTAGAGCGTTGATCTTGGACTCCCAGCCTCTAGGACTGTGAGAAACATTTCTGTTGTTTACAAACCACTTCATCTATGGAGTTCTGTTATAGCAGCCTGCACTGACTGACATCATTTGTCAACCTGGAGCTGCTTCTTTTTCCTCCCAAGGAGACTGAGCTCTATATTGATTAAAATGATTAAAACCTCTGGGACCCTTCACAATAACTATGTGTCTCTTCAGAGTGATGTTGACCTTTTCTGGCTTATCACAAGTCTGGTTGCTTAGGATGGCCTTCATTCTCAGAGTAGATGTGGCAAACAGCTCAAAGTCTCTTGATATTCAAATGGGCAGGGGTCTTACTTACTTTTCTATCATTGCAAAAAAATCATTATATAAAATACAATTATTTATCAGTTTCCTGGAACTGCCATAACAATGTTCCAAAAACTAGAAGACTTAGAAACAACAGAAGTTTTTGTCTCATAGGTCTGGAAGCCAGAACTCTGAAATCAAGGTGTCAGCAAGGCCATGTGCCCCCTGAAACCTGTAGGGGGAATCCTTCCTTAACTCTCCCTAGCTGCTTCTGGGCTTGCCACCGGTCTTCGGTATTCCTTGGCTTGCAGATGTAGAACTTCATTGTCACTTGGTGTCTTCACTGTGTGTCCCTGTCTTCATACGGCCATCTCCTTGTAAGGACACTAGTCATGTTGGACTAGAGCCCACCCTACTCTTCACTAATTATATCTTCAATGACCCTTTTTCCAAATAAGCTCACATTCTGAGGTACGAGGGGTTAGAACTTAATATAGTTTTGGAGGGGACACAGTGCAATCCATACCAATGCCCAACTACATTATTTAGGGTTTTTTTTAATGTATGAAATCTAAATTTTTAAAGAAATTCATTGCGTGCCAAAATAATTTTTGATGAAACCATTCCACTTCTGGTGCTCTTCGCAAGAGGCCAAGGGTGAGCTGAATCTCCAAGACAAAAAGAGAAATCCTTGACTAAAAGAATACACCTTTGAGACGATTCCTCTATAATTTATCTACTATTTAATTAAAGCAAAAGAGAAAACAGGAGGAAACTTCGCTGCTGGTTACTGTCTACAAATTTTAGTTGGGAATTTATCTTAAACTTTGAGTCATATTGGAGAGGAGAATGTTTTTAAGGAATACACAAAGTTCCCATCTTTATTAGCGTGAAACACGAGAATCTAAAAAGACTGAAGGGAAAAACCACTCTAATTTTTTAAAGGGTTTTGTTTTGTTTTTGTTTTTGTTTTTCCTGTTTGTGGTACTTACGACAACTTGAATCAGAAAGACCTTGATGATATAAAATGTTATTCCTCAAGGTTTTTTACTGGTAAAATGACCCACATTTTTTCTATGCTATTGAATGAAAGTCTATCCTTCATTCTATTGAACTAAAAGGAATATCTCTATCAAGGATCTAATGTCATGAAACCAAACAGAAAGAAGTTTAGAATTTTTAAACTTACAGTAAAAATACTTAAGATTAAAGATTTTGATATGGATAGGTAGGCAAATATCAAAACTCCAAATAGTATTTTACTTTCCCGCTACTGCTGTAAAAGTATAAAGCGCTACACAAACAAAATGAGAAGATACAGAGGATGGTAGTCCTCACTTCAAAGAACACTAAGGATTTTCCTGAGTATGGGGTTAGAATGTCCTCACCCACACCACCCTGGCCCTAGGTGAATGTGGTCATGTTCATGCCTTCCAATGACAGGTTGTGACAGTAATCCAACACAGACTATTGTAAGAAAAGAAAAAAAAATGTTTGTAACTAATTAAACATGGCTAAAGTGGCTCAACAATGTCACCAGAATTCAGCTCTCTCAAACCTTCTTTTCCCTCTGCTTTCTTTTGTACTGTCTTGACTCCCCACGTGGAGTCACCTGGCAGGCTTACACCTTTAGCTTTCAAGTCCAACAGAAAGGAAACACATTTCTGGAGCTCCAAGGGGGATCCATGCAACTGGAGCATGTGTCTGTGTTGAACTGTGGCCAAGGAGATGGGCATCCTGAGGACGGCACCCACTCTGGGAGTTAGATCAGCATTACCCGAACTCCAAAGACTGAGTGGGGGAGAGATCATGCCCTATACAAAATCAGGAGCTGTTACTAGGGGCTCTGAGTCTGGGTGGGCAAAAACAACCAATGTTCATTTCAAATAAGGATAAAGAATATAGAAGATGGAGAGGTCTACTTGAAAAAATGAACTGGACCCTAGGTCTCCCTTTCCAAAGTTGTGATATACACATACGATTAAATGCTAACCTTTTCTGTGGCCCATCAGAAGTAGTGTGTCAAATAAGAAGTACTCTAATGATAGAATGTGAATGAACCTCAGAAACATTTCACTAAATAAAAGAAGCCAGACACAAAAGGCCACATATGATTCCATTTATATGAATATGCAAAAAAGTACATCCATAGAGACCAAAAGCAGACTGGTGGTTGTCAGGGATCAGGGACAAGAGGAGAATAGGGAGTGACCACTTTAGGGGTGGTGAAAATAATTTAGAATTTGATACTGGTAGTGGTTATACAACATCATGGATGTACTCAAAGCCACTGAATTGTACACTTTGAAACAGTTAATTTTATGTTCTGTGAATTTCTCTTCAATTTTTTTTAATGGGGATGGGGAGGACTCTAGTCACAGTGCAAGCCTTAAACTGGGTAGAAACCCTGACCTTCCCTCTCTTTCTATCTCTATTTATGATCATCTGCTCAAGTGCCCATGGAGGTTCACAGACCTCTTTACTTTTTTGCCTAGCAAGCATTCATTCTGCGCTCAAGAAAGTGGCCTTCCCTTCCTTGCTTCTCTGACAAAGCCAACCACCCAGAAGCTTCCTAACCATAAAGTTTAAGGTGGTTTTGAAGGACTTGGCCTTTGATCACTTACTCCCCCTTCACCCTCGCTGCCTCCAGCAAATGGGGAGCCGGCAAGCTCTGGCTTAGGACATAACCTATTCCCTCATTTTCTGCCTTCTACCAAGGTGCAACTGTTCTCAGGGCTTAAGAGTTTCGCTCACTGCATTGATAAAGTCCAGTTTCACATTTTGTAAATTCTGGGAGAGTCTCCAAAGATACAGGCCCCACAACAACCTGCCCAGAAATGTTTCCAGAAGAGAGTCCAGTCGTTTGAAGGACAGCTCTGGTGGGTTTTGCTAAAGGCTTTTTTTCTGCCGCGTGTCATGTCAAATCTTCAGCCTGAAGTTTCTAAACTCTGCACAGTTACCAGAAAATTGGTTGGAAACCACGAGGAGTGAAGCAGTTTTAGGAATAGTGTGTGAATTTTTATCTGGATCCTGCCTGTGAAACTTCAACGGCTCAAACAAAGACTAAAGTAATTGTTAAAGACATATTTTAGGGAGAAAAATAAATTGGTATAGTGGGCTTGAATCTCAGTGAATAAATTCTGGGGTGCCAGAAATAAAACTATTCTTCTGTGGCAAAACTTAATTTCTATTTAGAAGGCCTAATGCCCCCAGATAGCAGGAGGTTCCCTGGTCAGTTGGAGACCCCTGAGCCTTGCCCTTGGGTTGTGTCTAAGTTCCAGAAGGTCAAAGTCATGTCAAGTTTTGGGAAGGGAGGCATCTGGTCCTTGGCTGCAGGATGGCTAGGACATCCCTTGATCCCATCCATCCGACTCCGTCTCCATCTCCAACTTCCCTGCCACACATGTGGGCATAACCATCATTTTGTGATTCCTTGCTCCATTAGGACGTGGAAAGCCACAGGAACCTACAGAACTGTCTATACCCTCCAGGCCTGGACTCTGTGCAGACAGTCCCACTCTGTGGTCTGTCAAGCTCAGGACTCTGTCTCAGAGTTACAGGGCCCTTGTGGTCTCAAATTGCTCCCTTTCTTTCCAGGTTTTTACCACCTCCCCAGCATTCTGCTAGGGAAGCAGGGAGCACAGTCTTTCCCCCTGGAATTGGACAAACTCTTGACAACTCGCCTCACATCAACTTCCACCTCTCCTCACCACCCTGTAGTGCACGCACGCAGGTGCACACACGTGCACACGCACACACACACTTTGCTAAGGAGCATCTCCTAGTGGGGAGCCCAGAAATGCCTAGAGGCTTGAACGGGAGAAAGGGCAAGGAAGAGAATGGGAGGATTTCAGTGTATGTTTCTATTTTCTAAAATAAAATATATTCATTTTATTTTATTGCTTTGAAGATGGCAGACTAGAATAATATAATTTAACATACCCCCCCCACCAAAAGAAATAGTGAACAAAATCCCAGACAGAAGAATGCACATGATTTCAATACATTTACCCTGATACTTTCTTATTTATTTATTTATTTATTTATTTATTTATTTATTTATTTAAGAGAGCTGGGGGGAGGGGCTGAGAGAAAGGGTAAGAGAAACCCAAGCAGACTTCAAGCTGAGAACAGAGCCCCCACACAGGGCTCGATCCCAGGATTCCAAGATCGAGACCCAAGCCAAAACCAAGAATCCAATGCTCAACCAACTTTGCCACCCAGGTGCCCCTACCCTGACTCTTTTCTATCACCCAAGATGGAGCACTGACTTCCTCTGCATAAGCTTCTTTGTTTGGGAGCCCCACCCTTGCAGAGGATCCATCACCACCTAGGATACCTGCATATTACACACTCAAACCTCAACATGGTTGTAAAGGGGAGTGCGCACTACCTTAGAAAATGCTAAAATTAATGGCTTATGCCTCTTAAATATCTGTAGGACAAACTTAACACACATCTCAATTTAAGGAGAAGAATTTGGTTCAATGAGCATTTCTGCCCACACAGATGCTATGGCATTCAGTTCTCTGTCTCATAATTTTGATAATTGCCACGTACTATTATTAAATGTGTGTGTTTGTATATTGGCTGGGTGGGGGGGGGAGAACAGTGTTTCCTCCCCAACTGGATATTAAGTTCCCAGATGGTGTTTTGGGTTTTTTTAAAAACACGTTTGGCTGTTCATTAACAGGCCGGGAAACTGAACATCTCCTCTCCCCAGCACAGTGGAAGCAGGAATAGTTTGTTCCAATCAATGGGCGTTCTTAACAATGACAGCAGGAATTCACAACTATTGCATACCTTCCTTTTCAGCTGAACCAAACCCACTGTACTAGGATGTTTAGTCCTCTTCCATGCAGAGAACTTTGCTCTAGCAGCAGCTTTGGTCAATGGAGACTTTATTCAGTCACTGCCTACATACAGTTTATACCTGGGACATCCCATCCTTTTGCTTAGGCACCTGAGTGCCGTGGTTCTGCCTGCATGAGCACTGAGAGCTCCATGGTTTTACACTCCATTTTTTTATCCTATTATTTTATTCTGTGTGCACAACATGATGCTCTGTTTATGGAAGATGCCTCAAGAAATGCTTGCTAAAGAGGATGGATGAATGAAAATCATACACTATTAAGGCTAAAAGGATCTTGAAAATTTATCTAGCCTTTTCTGAAACCTTCAGGCAGGCCGTGCGCTCAAGCCAATTCAAATAAATGAGAACTTACTCAATTTTTTTAAACCTCCAGCAAAAATTTCTAAATCCATTTTCGTAAAATAGTATTAATATATGGCATTGAACAACTCTATCTAAAACTTCCCCACCACATGTGACAGAGAGAACACACACCAGACTGAGGACCAGAAGGTGTGCCCTGGAGCCCACAGGGCTTGACCTTGGCAGAGTCACTGACCCTCCAGGGAGTTTTCATGCTGCATCTGTAAAATTACAGGGGTTGATCAGAGGACCTCTAAGCTCACTTACACTCAAATTCTCTTAATCCTTTTCATTTATGTGCCAGGATAGGAAAAGTAAGGCTCTTTTCATATGGTATGTATTTTTCCCCTGCTTTGTTTGCCTCTTTAAAGGGAGAGAACACAAATGTTTTCTCTTACTCTTCTGGGAAGACCTGAAGATTAGCAGCCCCTCCTGCCATAATGTTTGATCACCCTTCATAGGAATTATTTTATAAAATTTGTAAGATTTCCTATAGGGAAATAGGGAAAATAGAAAGATAAATCAGTCTTGCCTCTGTATGGTTGATCAAAATATTTTTTTGATAGCTGGGATACACAAAAGATGACTTCCCACATGGACACCATCAATGTTTTGTAGGTTTGTGCTATAGGTTTCTGTATGAGAGTACAGGAATGCTGATAGATCTTATGTTGTGTGATTCCCACCGAAAAAGAAAAAGACTATATACGTGATGTTTTTGCAATTGCACATACTTCATTTAAAAAATATTCCTGGGGCGCCTGGGTGGCTCAGTTGGTTAAGCATCGGACTCTTGATTTTGGTTCAGGTCATGATCTCAGGGTCGTGGGATCGAGCCCACATGGAACTTGGCCCTGGGCATGGAGACTGTTTAAGATTCTCTCTGTCCCTTTCTCTCAGCCCCTTCCCATATATATATATATATATATATAGGCAAGAATTTGCATTTTAACTAGGCATTGATGAGAACAAAACCCTCTACTCAAAATTTTACACATCAGATATATCCAAATGAATTGAAAGCAGGATCTTAAAGAGATATTTGTGCACCCATGTTCACAGCATCATTGTTCACAAGAGCCAAAAGGTGGAAGCAACCCAAGTGTCCACGAAAAGATGAATGGATAAACAAAATGTGGTAAATCTATACAATGGAATATTACTCAGCATTAAAAATGAGTGGCAGGTGCCTGGGTGGCTCAGTTGGTTAAGCGTCTGATTCTTGATTTCAGCTCAGGTCATGATCTCAGGGTCCAGAGACTGAGACCCACTTTGGTCTCCATGCTCAGCAGGGAGCCTGCTTGAGATTTTCTCTCTCCCCCTCTCCCTCTGCCCCTACCCCCTTCTCCTGGCGCAGTCTCTCTCTCTCTCTCTCAAATAAATAAATACATCCTTTTTTTTTTTTTTTAGTTATATGGATGAACCTTAAAGACATTATACTTAGTAAGTTAGTCACAAAAGAAAAAAATGTTGTATGATTCGCACATACAAGGTATCTAGAGACAGAAAATAGAATAGCGGTTGCTGGGGGGATGGTGGAAGGGGGGAATGGGGAGTTACTGTTTAATGGCTCCAGAGTTTAGGGTTTGCAGGATGAAAAGAGTTTTGTGGATGCATGGTAACGGTTGCACAACAACGTAAATGTGCTTAATGCCATTGAACTGTACACTTCAAAATGGTTAACATGGTAAATCATGTCATGTCTATTTTGACACAATTTAAAAAATAAAACAAAAAGTTACACAAATGATCAAAAGAATTTTCTGGAGTAGCTTCTGGCTCCATACGTTCCAAACATGGTTCTGCTCTGCTGCTCAAATACTTCCGGTATTGAAAACTGCAAGACACTTTGATGTCACTCTGTGACCTCTGGCCCCACACCTTCAGGTCATGATGCCACAGTGGACAGCAGGAGTATTCCTGGAAGCCATTCCTATATCAGACTGCTAGGAATCACTTAACTACACAGGGCAGTGACTGTGGCAGTAATGGGGATTACTATGTCCCACTAAATGCAAATGAAAGGCACCCTTAGCTCAATTTCCTCTTATCTGGATTCCAGAGATGCCCCAGTTGTTCCACCACCATCCAACAAAAGGGGAAACGTGACATAGGGGAAGTCACACTGAAAAGAAATAGTGATCTGAACTAATTGCGATTAAAATGTATTACTTTTGCAAACTTTAGAAACAGAGAAGAATATGTGAGCATGTGTCTAGCACACCTCCTGAGACCTTGGAAAAAGTCCATGCAGATGAGGGCCCTGAAGGGTAAGCATCACTGGCTTCTCGGTAAATTCACCCCTGAACTCCCATTTCACAGCAAATCCTTCCTAGATCAGTATCTTTGCCACTTGTTTTGTTCTCACATGATATGTGAACTGCCAGGTCAAAATTCTTTGCACAATAATCCTCTCAGATAGACATTCTATATCACTTTTTATATTCTCTCCAAATATGTCTAGTCTTTTTAACTTGACTGTGCAGCCGTTGTTTTTCAAATATTTTATCATGCTTGCACCTGCATGATCTACCACAGACTGTGAACGACTTGAAAACTAGGAATATTTCTATCATGAGACTCAGTGGAATATTATAGAAAACCACACATCTGATTAATTTATTTGGACAAGGTAACATGTGTATGTGTGTGTATGTGTGTGCATGTGTATAGGGCTGGGGGGACTCTCCTCTGAAAGCTTACCAAGTGTCCATACCCATCTTTGGGTGTGGGGTCCAGAAATGGACACAGAACTCTGCCCAAGGTTCTAAACTTTTGTTTTATTTTATTTTGTTTGTGTGTGTTTACTACAAAAAGTACCTACATCTGCATCAGTTAGACACTGAGGTCAACTGTGAGTAGCAGAGACCTGAAAAAAGTGTGGTGTAAGATTTCTTTCTTCCTTTTGTAATAGGAAATACAAAGGTAAGCAGTCCAGACCTGCTTTGAGAACTCCCTATTGTCGCCAAAAGCTGAGGCTGCCTTCAGTTCTCTGTTCCGATGGGGCTGTTCCTTATCCTCATACTTGTAAGGTGGTTGCTAGTGCACCAGCCCTTTGGAGGCCATCATATCTGCATTCCAAGCAGAAAGAAGGATAAATGAGGTGGGAAGGCAAAAAACATGCCTCTTCGAGGCCTGCCCCTTTTCTAAGGAATGTTCTTGATAGTCACGCCACGTGACTTCTGCCTGTATCTCATTGGCAGCCCTCGTTGTAAGAAGTGAGATGGGGGGAAATTTGGAAATGTGGGCTTTCTCTGGATACATGTTTACCCACAATGAATACTGCGGCCCAGACACCACAAAGTAGGAGGGAAATGGGGTAAATTACCACCACCTCTGCCTTGAAACCTCAGGCTGCCCTGGTCCCAAGCAAAAAGAGAATTCTGGGCTTCCCCTTGCCCTGCCTCTCCCCCTCTCACCCCCTACTTAGGAACACACATGCTCCTACCTCACAGAAAAAAAAAAACCCAGAAACTTTTCATCATAAAGAATGATGAAAAATTTTAAATTTCCCAAGAATGTGTGTTTTAACCAGGAGCAAAGCCTTGAATTAGAGAAATAAAGCCATCTTCATACATATTCTGGTATCCATAAGTGAGATATAGATAACTGAGTTTGGGAAAGAATGATTGGGTTTGGATTCCCCTGTCTCTGAAAATCAAATCATGTAAGACAATGTTCTAATTGCTCTTTTTTTTTTCTTAATTAATCTCTACACCCAATGTGGGGGCTTGAACTCACAACCCTGAAATCAAGAGTCACAGGCTCTGCCAAATGAGCCAGCCAGACACCCTTGCTTTTTTTTTTTAATTTTAATGTTCCTATTTTAAGTTCAGTGCATTTCTCCGCACAAATGGTAAATGCGTTACCCATCATGAATCCTAATGCTGTTTTTTTTTTGTTATTTGCCCATAGCTCATCATTCCCCTGATTATAACTAGGTAGCATATATTTTTTTTCTTCCTTAAATGGGTGAAAGTCTTTTTAACACTGGTACTAATTGGGCTTTAGTGCTGTGGTGTTTATTGGATGTTTATTATTCACAGCCGTCGAGGAGGCATGGAGGAGAAGTGCTTTTCATTTCGCGTCGTGGTTACTGGATAACAGGCCTGCTTCAACACACACTTATGCGGTGCGTGAGAGACGGGAGGAGACTTCTTATTCCACCAAGTCTGTCAAGTGGGTATTAAGCAGAAAATGAAGTTGAGTTTCTTATGCCGCAATAAAACATCTGCTTTAAAAAGGAATACAATTGCCTTTGAGTTACTGTGGCTTTATTTTGAGTACTGTGGGGTCTTCAGGCAAATATTTCTGCAAACGGCTCTCAGAAAGGAGGGTAATAACTAACTGACATTTGTAGAGCATGATTTGGCTTATAAAGCATTTTCACATTTATTGTCCGCGCCAACTTTGCTCTGCTCTCGGCTGCTGGCAAACGGGATCTCGGTTTCACAGCTTCGAGATGGCTTCTGGGATATAGCTTTTGATCTCCTTTGCCTCTAGAATGGATACCGGTGGTTTTAATAACGGCCTCAATCACAGGTTTCCAGAAGCAAAAGCAAACTGACCATTTCCTGATTTTTTTCTAGCCCGAAATAATGCTATTCCCACTGAAGCAAACAGCTCCCTGCCAGGCAAGTCCATGAGGAAGCAAGGATTACAGAAACAGAGGGATGTCAGAGGTGCGGATATTCCTTTCCACCTCCTCTTACTCTTTCCCTGCTCTCATTCTATGCTGACTCAGGACCACTGTAGGCCAACATACACGCTTACGTGTCTTTGAGCCATCAATAAATCAATCACTGAACCTCAGAGCTGACAGAAAACCTAAAAGATCTGAGAACCACCGGCCAGACCTGTAATCTTCACATGGGAAATGGACAGATTTCATCTTCTAGAAGGAGCAACAGGATCTTGAGTTGGTGTTCCCAAGGAAGACAGACAGGGCCACAGACAAGAGGACCTTTTTTCATCCTTTCTGGCTATAAACATGCTCAAACATCTCTCAACTTTAAAAAAAAAAAGAAAAATACTGAAGTATCTTCCATCTTTAAAAAAATAATAATAATAAAGTTCCCTTAGATTCTAGTTACCGGAGCCAATCACTGCCCAATACCTTTTAACCTTTTCTCTTCCAAAAATCTCCCTACCATGCCCAAAGTCATCACTACTCCCTCACCTCTCATCCAATCTTTGGCCTCCTGAAATCTGCTCATTCCCACCACCACCCTCATCTGCATCTCCAATTACTTCCCACTGACAAACCCAGGGCGCATTTTGTGGTCTTTTTATTGTGAGACCACAGCATTTAGCATGTTCACGTGGTTTCCTCTTTTTGCTGCTATGACACTGGACTCTCCTGTCCTCAGACCTCCCCATGGTTCCAGCACCTTCCCAAGTTCCCCTCCCAGGTTCCCATCCTTGGTTCCTGCATTTCTTTCTCTCCACACTGCCCAGGGTTAGTGCATTCACTCCCTCGCTCTCAATGACTACCTCCGTACAGATGCTTCTTGAATCTGTGCCTAGTGCCTACACTTCTTTCCCAGCCTCAGACCCGAGACGTCATTTTTCTAAAAGAATGCCTCCACTGAGTTGCCCTAAAACTAAACATACTGTCTCGCTTTAAACCATCTTCCGTCTGAATCTTCACTTTCATCTGACAGTCCACTACCCGCTCACTGGCCCTGGTTAGAAACCCCCGGTTCCTTCCTACCCTCCATCAGCCCTACATCTCAACTCTGTATTTCTGGACCCACCTCCTCTTTTCATTCCTGCTATTAGGACTTTAGTTGATGACTCTGTCACCTCCTGCTGGAACAACTGCCACATCTCCTGATGTGTATCCATACGTGCATATTTTCCTGCCACAGTGGTCTGTGTGAGATGAAAATCTAATCAAAGACAAAAGTCCAAGATCCTGACGGTGGTGCAGATTCTTGGGGCTTTAGTACCAGCTTCCTTCTCCAGTCTCATGGTTTCATTCTGTACTTCAGCAAAATAACCCTGCTGGCAGCACCCAGGACTCACGCTTGCAGTCCTCACCCATATGCTGGACGTTCTGTGTGGATCTCCTGTTTGCCTCTTTCTCCTTCTCCCATTCTTTAACTAGTTAAACAGTACTCAGCCTTTAAAACTGATTAAAGATAGCCTCCCCCAGGAAGCCATCCCTGATACCCAGGGATGGATGAGTTGCCTTTCCTTGGTGCCCTGTGTATTTCTACCCCAGAGTTTGACCCCTTTTGAAAGCTCTTTGTCCCTACAGGTGGATTTACCATGTAGTTTACTGGGTACCGTGAAGCTTAAGGACCCTTGCTCACGTAGACCCTTCTAAGGCCCTTTCCTAACTAAGTATTCAGAATTTTGCAAACTTTTCCTAATGAGGGCCCCCAAATTTGTATGTTTTGGGATCCACAGAATCTAGATCTGCTCCTTTTTGTGTTTGTTTATCCTCTAGTTCGTGAATTCTGTATGGGAAGAGCCTATGTCTTATTTATTTTTGTCTCAACAACACATGAGGCATTTAATCATTGGTTGCTGAATGAATGAATGAATGAATGGCCCAGAAATCTAGGACAAGATTGAGAAGGGAGGAAGAGACAAGCAATGAGTGCAGGCTGAGGTAAGACATGGGTGGAAAAGCTCAGGACAAGGAGCTCCCTAGTTCCCTAAACAGCCAGGAGAGGGACGTTGGCCAGGATACCAGCATTAGAATAAGGCCATGAATCAGACTCACGCAGAGAGCAACGGTCAGAAGCCAGGCAGACAAACACAGGCCTGGAGTGTGCACAGCCTGGTGGGCAGAGCAGAACAAAAGGTACAAATACAGGTCAGTGACCAGGAAATAGAGGAGCGAGACAAGCTAGCAGGAAGACAGAGACAAAACAGCAATGACAAGCAAGCACTTCCTGTTCAGCCCTCTCTGGTTCTGGGGCGACAGACACCACCCCAGGGCAGGGGGCAGGAATTCAGAACACTGGGCCAAGAGATGGCACAAGAAGGGGGGCAGAGGAGGCCGATGTCTTTCTCACTTGGATTGGTGTCCAGGGCAATCTATTTCCAACCCTAAGCATCAACTGAAAACGAAATCATGAAAATGCTGCTGAGTTCACAAAGCCCTCTTTAAAAAAGAAGAAAAAAGGGAATAAAAAATCTGTATCTATCCCATTTTGAGGTATTCCTTTAAAGATTTGCTTTCAATGATGTGACAATGAATGGTTATGTTGTAGTGTGAAACCAGGACAGCAGTTATGTAAAGGAGGCAAAAATTGCTTCATTAAAATGCATGGAGGGAGAAGCAATGGATTATAGTACAGATCATGCTACAGATGAGCAGATTACCGAGTACCAGGCACACAAGGGAGACAGATTAATGAAAAATAAATAAAGGGGCTTCAGAAAAACAGCATGAAGCTGAACACTGGTCTGCTGCTTATCACAGACCATAAGCCCAAATGTGTGTGGAAAATCATTTCTTTTCATTTGGAAGGTTGATTTGAAAGTTAATGTTATTTGCTTCTTTATCTATTTCTCCATTTTATTTATTTATTTTTTGGATAATTAAAGATAATTTTAAAAACCAGGAAACATCAACACAGTAGAATATCTAATACAGGTTGCTTACTCTGGAAAAATGTCAAGGGCATGGTGCAGTTTTCTTAATAGTATGGATAATCACTGAAAATTATCAATAAAGTAATTGATTCTTCCTATCATGGCTTTGCTGTGTGTTTTGCCTGAAAAACTGCCTGGATGTTACTTTGAAGGGAAAATCACTTAGAGTATCGGCAGAACAATGGAATTGTTCATTTATATTGTGTGATTGGGACAAATCACCAACTCTCTCTGAGCTTCAATTTTTGGCAAGAAAAAAATGATACCTGCTTTAATTAACTCAGAGTTTTCAGCGCATCTCAAATGATATATTATTTAAAAAAAAAAACAATTTGTAAAAAGCTGTACGAACATAAATTGTCAATTACATATACAACCTCCATTATGTTTTAGCTGGTTTGGGGTTACATGTAATCACTCTAAAAGATGAAGAAGAAAGCATCCAGCAATCACCTGAAAATCACACCTACCATTTATAATGTTGATACTGACAGTGAAAGACAGGTAGTGACTATTTTTCAGAATGGCACTACTTTCCAATATTTACTTAATCATTTTAAAATTAGACTTAACAATTTCTACAATGTGTGAGGTTAAACAAGTCACCTCTTTTGAATTTAATAAGCTACATTAAAGTATTTATAATTATATATACTTCTGAGCATGGAGATGCTTAATTAGAAGCTTAAAAGTTTTAAGGCAAGTAAAAATAGACAAACTACACGTAAGAACTAGTGAGAAAACGGTAGTGTGCCTATTAAGATCCAACTGGAGGTATGGGGTAGTCAGTTGCTTATACAAGAGAGGAGTTCAGGAAGAGGATGGGGCTGGAGATACAAATTAGGGAGTCATCAGTCAATAGATGGTTTTGAGTCAAGGAAGTGAGAATGAGTATAGCTAGAGAAGGGGGTCTAAGGCCTGAGCTGAGGGACACAGTAATGTTCCAAGCCTGTGGAGAAGACGACGACCCAGCAAAGGAGACTGAGGAAGTCAGCTAGTGAGGTAGGAGGAGACAAGTGTTCTGAAAGATAAATTAGGAAAATAGTTCAAGGAGGAGTCAGCTGAGCAGTCAGCTAAGACACAGACTGAAAATTGGCCCATGGAGATGTTGACCTTTAAATTGTCTCCCTCTTGATACTCTGATTTTCTTCTTAACCTGAGCCTTTGCCTTTTCATAAGTGGGGAGGACACAAAGAGAGAGGGGGGAGAGCCTGAAATTAAATTTAGCCCTATTATGGCCAACAAACCTAATCTCAGTTCACAAAGTATCTCCATAAGATAATAAAATCGGTTACAATAGAATCAAGTCCCCCAAAGAGAAGGGGCCTTGACAGACCACACAATTACAATCTCCACATTCTACACCCAATGTCCAATAGAGTTTTTTTCAAGTTACAAACTTAGTCACAAAACTTTCGTCTTATACTTAAATGTATATTGAAAATAGCAGAGTTACTTAAAATCAAAGATGTTCTGGAAAATCTGAAGCATATAATGACTGTACATACAGCTCATTCTCCTGCCTTTAGGCAGCGGTACATCTGAACCTTTGTGAATATTTAATAGTTAATATTGGTTTCTAACCCAGTAGCATTTAACCTAACAGCTACTGTGCGTAAAGTAGTATGTTAAGCAAAGATCCTTATCAGGACCTCCTTTGGGCACCAATCCCATTGCACCATCAGAGAGCTCCAACTCAGATCCCCTGGGGATAGCTCAGTGTGGTACATTTTAATGATATGGGGCTTTTTTGATGAACCTAAAAATAAACCATTTAATGTTCACTTTATTTTACTCCCATGAAATGTGTCCAGATGAAATTCTGCTTCCATCCTCAAGTCTCATCCCATCCTTCACCCATCTCATCCCATCTTTGGCATCAAAATGCACTGCTGGGGTTTGCCCACACTCTCTTTCAGTGTGTTCCCCAATGCAATGGGGACTGACAACAGCAGGTCACCATCTGTATGATACACTGGTCTTTTAAACACCATCCATCCATCCCCAGGGTGAAACCATTGCCATTCCCGTAATTTATCTCCATTACACCTTTTCTCCAGCCCAACAGCCATTTTTCCCTCTCTTGTCAAATTCAGTGGGCCACCAAATTCTAGGAAGAGTCTGGCCCAATATGTCAATGATTTGCTTATTCTACAGCTCTTACAAATTCAGTTTCTCCTTAAAAATTCCAAAATGTTGCTTTTTTAAGTTATTATTGTTCCTCTTAAAATAGAGGAACACTGCCTTTCAAGATGTCCTTCTTGGCAAACATATTATTTATTCCATTTACAGTTAGAATTTTCATGCTCATTTTCCTCTTCAGTGAACTACTTTCCAGAATTTCCTTTCCTCTTCCCTGTAATTAGTGCTACATACCACTGATAAAGGATGCACATTATCAGAAAGAAGAAAGCCATACAAACATACTGAGTATTCTCTAAGGAAAATATTCCAACACCGGAGTTTACAATATTCACATAAGTGGTTGCTTTCTGCACAAGAAAACAGAAACAAATTTACCGCAAAGCTTGCTTCTTTTACATTCATCTATTCAATAGGAGCAACGATTACATGCAAGATATATAGACCCTCTTGAACACAGAGAGGACGGGCACAAAGCCTGCCCTCGAGGAACTCACCGTCTAGAGAGGAGAAAGTAGGACAAACCTTGTTAACGTGGTGGAGTACAGATTAGGGAGAGATTCTTTTCCAACAACCTAAAGGAGGGCAGTGAGGAGGTGGTATTTGAATGGTTCTTGAAGATTAGGTAGCCCTTTGAGTGGGGTTTAGAAAACTGAACGAGGGGAGCAAGCTTCCAGAGAAGAAACTTGTGTGAGCACAGAGGAACACCTGGGAGGGCATGAGTCAGGGCAGGGAACTAGGGACCCACTGCTCAAGAGTATGCATGAAGGGGAGCAAGACAAGATAAAGTTGGAAAGACAGGTTAGAGCCAGGCCTTGCCACGCTGAGGACACCAGGGAGAAGAATAAGGGCTCTATCCCTTAGGCAACAAGAATCCCCCAGGATTTTGGAGCAGAAGAAAAGCAAGATGAGAACATCAATGTATAGGATGGATTGGGATGAGTCCATACTGGAAAAGGGAAGCTAATTACAGGGGTTTCGGCCACATAGGCTGGGCCTTGATGAAGCTGGAGGACAGCAGGGCTGTAGAATTACAGAGGACGGGGAGGATTTAAAGATACTTCATAAAATTGATAGAATCTGACAACTGATGGGATGTGGAAGGTGTGGGGTAGGGAGAAGTCAGAGTTCACCCCGACAACGTGAGACTGGCTACAATGAGGATTACAGAGAAAGGGAAGATTTGTGAGCGAAAACGTGTTAGGGAGAAGATGAAGAATATGCCTCATGGCTGCTGGAAAAACAAGTCTTCTAAGAAAGAATTCAGGGATGGAGGTACAAATAAATGTGGAAATCATCTGCACAGATGTGACAACCAAAGCCACGACTCGGGATGAGATTTTTAATTGAGAAACAGCCACAATTACTGTCTACACATCACAAAGTCAAATGGTGTTTTGCTAATTATCCACTTAGTTTGATGAATGTAGACAGCCAATATCAGATCATTACAGCCTAGATGTTTTGCAGACTGAGTGGCCCAGTTCCGCAGTCCACATCAATCAAATTAAACAAATCATTGTCCAATCTGCCCTTGGCTTTGTGTTGTGTCAATACAGTCAGTGGGGACATGTTCAAATTGAAATTGAAAACCTGATTCAAGAACCCGCAGTGCGAGGGCCAGTTCTCTGGATCTCAGGCCTCCCGACAGTCCCCTGGCCATGGTGACTTCCAGCAAGGGCCCACGCTGCGCAGTGCACACGGAACTCCAGGAACAGCATCGCCTTCATCTGAGAGTTCAACACAACAGAGAGGTTTGCCTCCATTTCACCGATGCAGCAATGTGAGGCTCAGAGAGGTTGTAAATAACTTAGGGTCCTGTGGCTACTAACAAGCGGGGGTAAAACTAAATGAGGCCTCAGACTCTAAGTAGATGGCAGGGAGGCTTTTGTGGTGTTTTACTAAACTCTACTGCCTAACCTCTTTTTAAAAAAAAATTATTATGCTAATTAGCATAGTTGAATGGAGCAGGTTATCTGTGGCCATTGTCCACTTTTTTCCCTTGTGGCGGCTTCTTCTGTGTTCTCTGTGTACCTCACTGAACTGGATTGGATGAGTGAATGGTATGTGCATGTGCGCGCGTGCGCACACACACACACACACACACACACCACCTTCCTCATTAATCTCAACCTAGGAGGCCAATTTAGGAGAGCTAGATCTCAAATGACACTTACTGTCAAAACCGTAGGGCCCTATTTCTGAGAGTACTTTTCATGGTTCTTCCACTGCAGGCAACCAAAACCGGCAATCACATTGCACACAATAAATCTGTAATTTGATGTAACTTTCACACACTTCAGAACATAACTTCTAAGCCAAGCATCATCATGAATTCCCAATTTCAAAATGAAGGCCACTACTTTGTATGAGAAAAGATCAGTGCAAATGAAAATCAAGGTACGTTTTCCAAGTAGGCAGATGGCAAGAGAAAGCGAGAAATAAAAATCACTTCCCCCTTGCTCTATGCTTACAGAGGTTTACAGTATTTCTCCCAGCTCTACTAGATCCTAACACGGAAGGTTCATGAGACCATACTCAGAAAAACATTTTAAAAATCAATCCGAGGAAAACATCCTAACTTAACCTTAACTTCAGCGCATTCTGCCCATCCACTGAGAGTGGAAAAGGAGTACCATCAGCCATTTCCTAGTTGTAACAAGGAGGCTTAGTGAGGCAGGTACTTAGCTGCAAATGCTTCTGGGAAATGGACTGAGAAAATGGCTCCCTGTAACCATTTGTGTCCCCTTATTGTCACTGGGATTGAAGAGTCTCCTGAGGAAAAAAACGACACTTGAACCATCGTACAACTGGAACTCAGAGAGTAACTGCCATGTCTGATGGGCTCCATGGAACTGTCACATTACAAAGAGAAGCAAAGGCACATCAGAGGGAACATGTCAGCTACAGCAAAAAGTCGACATGTTACAATCCGAATTGTTTTCTATTTTCGTGCAGAAACTTCAGAGTCAGAGACTAGAATGGGTGAGACATCTCTTAGACTTCTCATTTATATAGAGGGCATAAAAACAGCTGGACTCCGCAGATGTGGGGAAAGAGGTTTTCCTTGAAGAGCAGGTGCTAGGCAACCGTCATGTTCCCCCGTTTTGGAAGGGTAGGGAATATGCGTCGCTCATCCCCAGCCTATTGACAGCATTTCAACAGGACTGCAGTTGGAGAGCACAGGGGCTGCTATCTGTCTCTCAATGTGGGAAACAAAGGCAGAAGGAAATGTAGATAAAATTAAATGTCCTTATAACCTGCAGCCGATTGACAAATACTTGAGGCAGGCAGAATAGAACAGTCCTCCAGGAAACTCCCAACTGTCTGAGCAGTTAATGCCTTGCTAGAGGGAAAAACTAGCTCAGCTTGACTATAGCAAGGCCTCCATTATCCTGAATCTTCTTTAGCATATGAAATCCTTTTGGAACTTCCCTTATCTTTACTTCCCCCAACCCCAAAGTATATAATTGCCCCCTCACAATCCCAGGGCAGCAGCTCTTCCTGCCCACGGGTCCTGTCCCCATGCTTTAATAAAACCACCTTTTTGCACCAAAGACAATGTCTCAAGAATTCTTTCTTGACTGTTGGCTCTGGGCCCCAACAACACTACCCCAAAACAAATCATTTCTCCCCTCAAACTTAAAATGAACTGACAAGTAAGTCAAAAAGTAAGCGGCTGCATGAAGCAGCCTGTGCTAAAAGAGTTTGTCAAGGGGAAAAGAGGCAAATGTTTCCCATGGGCAGGAGTGGGCTGCATAAAGAACGAATCTGAGGTCAGCTTTGGTCCTGTCCCATGAGAGTTCCCAAGGGGGCAAACAGGCCCTAGGGGAGAGAAGCTAAGGATATCGCCAGATATCTGGGGGTTGTAGAGGAGTAACCAATTGGCCATAACGGAAAAGCCTTCACTTGAGTCAAGGGAGCTTCAGATGAAAGGCCCCCCAGGGATAGGGCTCTACAAAGAACCAAACTGAACTTAAACAGCCCAGGCCCACTGGCCACAAACCCATAAGATAGTGTCAGTCACGTGAGAACTTTTCTGCTCCCCATCTATCTCTCCTTCTTCCGCTATTTTATTCTAACACTAGACGGGCAGGGACAGCTTCTAGCTTCTGTCCCCCCACCCCCAGTAGTCTCTAGCCCCTCCACCCTGCCACCCAGGAGCATAACTAGGGGGAGGGAGAAGATTTGACTTCAAGTCAAAGATGGAGTGTTGATAATTTATAAGCTGGACTTTCTGAATAAAGGTTGTGTTTGATAACCTAAACATTTGTATGCAGTGTTTGGGAGAGACAAAATAAATTGCTCTATGATTACCGTCCCCCCTACAAGTCTAATTTGTTCATCACATCAATTACACACATTTTCCTCCCACGTGGCCATTTGTATCCAGGGACTTGGTTGGAATCTGGGGAGCTTCCAGAGAGGGCAAAAGCCTAGAAATGTAGTGGGATTCAGACGTACACAGGCAAGTTGAATGGGCTGAGGTGGATGAAACATTGCAAGGGCGGGTACATACATTGTCACCCACATTATCAGTTGAAGTCACCTTGTCCTCGGAGAATTACATAAAATTGGCCGACACTCTCCCCATCCCAAGGTTAATGGAAACCCAGGCTCCGTGAATCTCCAAAGGCCCTCTCTCTGATTTCTCCCTTCCATAGTGAAATTCTCAGTCTCTCCAGGCTGCTCTATTCTGCATTCTAACTCTCCATTTTGGAGCAGACTCTTGCCTTGATTTCCCAGAAACACTACTTGATTTCCCAGACACAGTCCTCACCTCAGGCAATTACCTTTCACCACCAAGCCTGCAGTAAGAGAAACACAAAACAACCTTGTCTTGGAACATCCTCTGGCCACCGGTGATGGTCTAATGGCGGCTGTCCGCAGACTGACGCACTGCACTCTGTGGCTTCATCCCCAGCTTCTCCAGCTCCCTTCTCCTCCTTTCTCAGCTCTTCCCTCCCCCTCCCCAAAACCTCCGTTTATTTTTTTTTATGCTGATTGGCTTAGCTATCTCTTTGTTTCAATGCCTTCTTCCAAATCATGCCCTGGGGGCCTCATCTTTGCTAAATAAAAGGCTATTTACTCCAGAGACAAACAGGCTACATTCTTACATGCTGAAGCTGCTGCAGTCACTTGTGGTTTTAAATAGTAATTGCTTTATCTGTGCTGCAAGACCCGGCAACAGGGCTTGAATTTGGAGGGGTGAAGTGATTATGGTTATAGATGGTGGCACATTGCAGAACTCGTTGCCACCTGAGATTTGTCCTGAGGAGAAAAGGGTTCTGTATGTTAATTGAAAATATATTAAAATTCTGGTGAACTCACTATGGATCCTTGTCATTCTTTCTGGCTCCCCCCCCACCTCACTCTACCACCCCCTCCCTGCCCCACCCCCACACAGTCACTCACACACAGAAAATAGTGTTTTCTTCATTTGGTGGCCACTGGATGTGGTGACCATCAGCGTCCCTGCCCTTGAGGCGCAGTGGCCATATTCCTGATTTTCCATGCTCAGGGCAGTGGGTTTCAGCTTTACCAACACCTATGCATATGACTGAGCCCGGCCACAGCAGCAGTAAGAACTCTATCAGGTATCATGGCATTGCCATGCCTATCCCAGCAGAGCGTCAAAAAATAGAGAAGAAAGATCCTCTTGTGCTCATAGAAACAGTGAGGAGCCTAGGCTTTGAGGTGCAGCAGTTCTGCTCCATTTTTAAAATGACATTCCTTGTGGGCCTCTCCATCTTCACTAGCAACAAGAGCGAAGTGGCACGATGGGATCAGCCACTCTGGAAATGATGGCACATAAAGCTCCAAGTGCCAGCTCAGCAAACAGTGCTGAGGAAGAAATGTGGACATATGTGAGCACCCTGAGCCAGGGCGGGGGGGGGGGTCTATAAAAGAATGGGCTTCCTTGAGTCAATAAGAAGCCAGTCAAATGGGGTTTGCTCACTGCTATTGACATTTGGGGCTTAATCTGATGTGACTGCATTTGCAATCAGTAGCTGCTAAATCCTGAGACACTTGGATTACATGCTGTAAACGGCTTTTGTCTATAAATCTATGAAATTCACAAAGATACAAGGCTGAGCCGTGGTAGCATTATTCCGTGACTTTGACTCATCCTACTGGCCACGGTTTCCAGAATGCCACTAGAGAAATTTCAACACAAAATATTAGAAGAGGTAATAATACCCAAGCACCATCTATAAACATTAGGTCAAGTGCTTTACCTACCTTATCTCATTAAATCCCTACCATAACCCTAACAGATAGGTGTTATAATCCCCATTTCAGAGAATTCAAGAAGAGGCTCAGAAATTTTAAATAATTTAAGGTCAGACAGGTGATAAACATTGAAACTGCTTAATCAAAGACATGAAAATAAACACTAAACTAGAACAACTGAAAGATTCTGGAACATACTGCTTTATGTTTAGGACAGGCTCCCCAGAAGCAAAACCGGTGATAAGGATTCATGTCCAAAGGGTCTAGTGAGGAAGGCTTCCACAAGAATACAATCAGGGGGTAAGGGAAGCCAGAGGAGAGCAGCAGGAGGTCAAGCAAAGGTGTGATCTCAGGTAAAGAAAGACCCACTGACAGTTGACTTCACCCAATTCCATAGGGGAGCTCCAGGATGTAAGCTACACCTCACAGTTGTCTGGCCAACCAGAGGCACTTCCATACCTGTCAGTCAGGGCTGTCCCCTGAGGGAAAAAAAAAGCCCAGGCCTGGCCACGGAAAGCAAATCACACCAAACCCACTGACAGTAAAAAGGAATCTGGCCAGAGCCCAGACATTGTCTGTTGAGGCATCCAACAGAGCTGGCTCTCAACCCCCTGCATGCACATCCTTAAAAGTCATCCCCAGTGAGAGAAGGTGCTTCCATGATTTGGGCTTCAGACAGACTGTGTATGCCCATGAGGAGTAAAAAGATTTAGGTCAGACCTTTCCTTTATTGAAAGTGGTCTGTGAATTGGGAGCCCAGTATTTTCAGATTCCATAAGGGGAATGAACGTGCGGTCAAGGAGGCGGGCTGATAAGGCCAGAGGACATATGGCCTTGCCCAAAGATGATGTGTCCTCCTCACACATGCCCCACTGCCTGGCTCTGTGACCCTGGGCAAATCCTTTAATTATGTGAGTCTCAGTTCCCCTAGAGAGGGGAAAAAAAGGAAATACCCCAGAACTTGCTAGAATAATCAAATGAGATGATACTTATAAAAGTGCTTTGTAAATGGTCATGATATCAATATTAGTTATTAGTACTATTAGCCTGTAGTTAGATTAAATAGAGAGAATCATTTCCATTTAAATGGGCCGCACAGAGGTAGACATGACCGTGGTTAGATGTAAATTCCAGAGAAGTGGTGTTTTTTCTTGTTCCCAAAGCAGCCTGCCCTGCCCACTCCGTAATGTCTCTATCCAAGCCATCATTCAGCTGGAGATTGGATGGATTTGGAAAGAGAGATGCCTTGAGCTTCAGGAAGTCCCAGCTCACAATGATACAGGCCAGTCAACAGTCCCTCCGAAGGCTTGAGCCTCCTTGCCTGCTGGGTCCTGGAGGGGCGCACCTCTCGTACCTTCACACATCCCATGGCCCTGGCTCTCTCTGTTTTCCCAAGGCAACTCTCACTGAACCCTACAGTGCCTCCAAAACAGAATATGACATGCTCAACACGCTGACATGAAGGTGCAAAGGACATAACGGAATAACCATTGCCCCACTGGGCACAGCCTTAACCCAAAGGAGGAGCTCTCAAATGTCTATGAAAAGCTGCTTTTCAGGGTGTGGGATGATTTCAGCACCCAGGGCAATAGTCTGAAAATCATACCACACACATGATTTGGTCAAATAAAGCTAACATTGTTTATAGGAAGAATGTTTCTCCTGAGAGTGACTTCCAAGTATAGGGCACAAGGGACCTTAATTATTATTGAATGTTTCCTTCTCAACTATCTTTTGAGCCACTGAATAAAGAACAGACTTTGGGATGAGAACGACCTAAGTTTTACTCCTGACTTCAGCATTTACCAGCTATGTGACCTATAGCATGATCTGAATGTCAGCTTCCCTGTTTGTGAAATGGGATAGAGTCCCTCCCTCATGAGGTCACTTTAAGAATGAAGCATAGACTCGGTCGCCTGGGTGGCTCAGCTGGTTAAGCATCTGCCTTCGGCTCAGGTCATGATCCCGGGGTCCAGGCATTAAGTCCCGCATTGGGCTCCCTGCTCCGTGGGGAGTCTGTTTCCCCCTCTGCCTCTCTCTCTCTGTCTCTCATGAATAAATAAAATATTTTAAAAAGAAGAAGAAGAAAACACAGGCAAGCTGCTTAGCATAGCTCCTGCTACAGTGGCAGACGTTCAACAAATGTTATCAATAAAATCAACAATAATACATAAAGCGCCTAGGCCAGTGCCAATGACAAAATAAAACATTAATTATCATTATTGTTATTGTAATGATTATGCCCCTCAGAGAGCATTTCCAGCATTGGCAGTTGATGGGCATGCAGTAAATGTCGGTCAAATTAATGAATACACAATGACTGCAGTCAACAAACTTTTTTTTTTAAAGATTTTATTTATTTGAGACAAAGAGAGCGAGAGAGAGAGAGAGAGAGAGAGAGAGCATGAGCAGGGGGAGGGGCAGAGGGAGAAACTGGCTCTCCACTGAGTGGGGAGTCCAATGTGGGACTTGATCCCAGGCCCCTGGGATCATGACCTGAGTCAAAGGCAGACGCTTCACCAACAGGGCCACCCAGGTGCCCCCATCAACAAACTTCTTAACCCACAGTGGAAAGAGAACACTTCTGAATTAAATAGTCAAGAATCTCTTAGCTCCTAAATATCTTAAAAATAGCCCTGTACCTCAGCCAGGTTTCATGAGCTATGTTGTCACCATGGCAGTTCCTCCCTTGTCAGCCCGGGAAGAGAGCAGTCGGTAGCATACACGGCCTTCCCAGATGACGGGATGGAGGTGAGGCCATCACGTCAGCATGACTGTGAGTCATCAACCGTTTCTGTCTGGAATTGGGACAGCAAGCGCTGAGACTCTGGGGCTGCACAAATTTACCTGGCTGCAAAGCCAAACATGAGAGTGGGAACATCACAGATGTTTGTGTTTGCTTCTGAGATAACATCCACTTTGACTTTGCATAAAGTATGGAGACATTAGGGATCCAAACACTTCATGTCAACAAAGAATGTGCAGAAATACAGAACAGCAACAGCACTGCAACAGCGACTCTCGCTCTCTCTTCGCAGTT
Source organism: Ailuropoda melanoleuca (assembly GCF_002007445.2). NCBI lineage: Eukaryota > Metazoa > Chordata > Mammalia > Carnivora > Ursidae > Ailuropoda > Ailuropoda melanoleuca. The sequence continues at coordinate 17,043,246 of NC_048220.1, read as the reverse complement.
ATTTCCGCCACTGACAGACAGCTCTTCCTTTGTAGATTCTGAAGGGTGAGAAGGGGATTTGCCTACTCCACAGCCTATCCCAAAGGAGGCACCGTGTCCTTGAGCCAGGACTGACAAAAGCCAGAGGGAAGAATCCCAGACAGGAATAACCTGGGAAGAGGCCCTTATAGCTCCATAAAGAGGGTGAGCTGGTCTCATCTTCTTCCACACATGAGAAAGAACCACACTGCCTGAAGTCCAATTTCAAACAGGTGTCACAGAGGCATGGCTAAGGAGTCCTGAAAAATGACAATCTCTTCAGTGAGGAAGAGAAGGGAGAAAATATTTACTGAGTGATGACGACAACAGTCATTTATTAAGGACATAGGCAGAGACTGTATGCAAAAAATGATATTTATTTCCATCATAACCCCATAACAGATACTGTGTTGGTTGGCTAGGCTTCGAGAACAAACTCTCACAGGCTGGGTGCCTTCAACAATAGAAATATATTTGCTCACAGGTCTGGAGGCTGCGAGTGGAACATCAGAGTTCGACTCTGGGTTGGCTTCCTCTAAGGACCATGATGGAAGGAGCTGTTCTAGGTCGCTGTCCTTGGCTTGCAAGTGGCCGGCCTCTTGATGCCTCTTCATGCAGTATCCCCCTGTGCATCTCTGGAGTCTTTCTTGTGGGTCCAATTTCCTCTTCTTTTAAGGACATCAGTCAGATTGGGTTAGGGGCCCACCCTGACAGTCTTCCTCTAACTTAATCACCTCTTTAGAGGCCCTATCTCCAAATATAGTCATGTTTTGAGGTTAGGGGGGAGTCAGGACCTTGACATATGAATTTGCGGGTGAGCTGGGATGAGTGCGTGGGAGAGGTCCACAATTCAGCCCATAGCAAGTACTATGATTCCCATCTTACTGATGAGGATTTTAAACTCTGCTGTGTAACATAGCCAGTAAATCGAAAAGGCAGGATTTGAATTTGGGTGTGTGTGACATCAAAGTTTATAATCTCCACCCTATGACACTGTCTCCAAAAGCTGATGAGTAGTGCCGAGATGAAGCTAAGAGTGACATCAACATCAGTATTCATAGGCTACTGATAGGTCTAGAAGGTATGATAGGTGATTTACTGAGAAGCTTGTTTTGAAAGGCATTAATCAGTATAAGTCCTGCAGCTGTGGATTAATTTACATTTTATTCCTTTGTTACTATAGAAAATTTCTCTAAGCAACAGAAAAATCTGTAATCCGCCCCTGCACAGGCACATACCTGCCCTGGCTAATTATTTAAGACACTGTTGCAAGCGACGCTCCTAATTAACAGTGTGTGCTACTTACGCCGAAATACAGGCCCGGTGTCTCTTACAGTTTGTAATCCATCTGGTCTCCCGGCCCCTGATGCCAGTGGCAGGTGTGGCTGCTGTCTGAACGGCACCCCTCTTCCTGCATGGGACGGGAGGAGGGGTCCGGGGTAGGTAATGAATCAACAGCACTCAGCCAATTCTCTGGACTCCGTTGACGTGCATGGCTAGCTTTCTCTCGTGATTAATTACACTTGCTTTCGCAGGAGTATTAATTCACTTTTCTGGAGAGCTTGTCTGATTTCTGCTATTAAAAAGCAAATATCAACAATCCCCCTAGCTCAGAAGGAGCAGAGTCCAGTTCAGCATGGGTCATCACAATCATCAAAATCCACCACTTGAAAGAGAGGATGGTTACACACAGAATGAAGGATGTGTGTGTGTGCGTGTGTGTGTGTAGATACATGTAATATGCACAGCTCTGAGCATAAACATATATTTCACTTAATTATGATTTTTCTCAAGATGACTGTATGTCCCTTTTTTCATGGGTGGCACCTATTTCAAAAAGCCTACTCAAATAACTGTACAAGCAAATCAGATACTGCACATTTTCGATAATAATACAGTCAAAAGAAAAGAGCAGATAATTGGAGACATATTCACAATTAGACATAACTCTCTTCAAACAAAGGACGACCCCCAGTTAATTAATGTTTGTCAAGCACTTTAAAATCATACAATTCAACATCCTAGACATTCCCACCTGAAGGTAGGGACATAAAAGGAGGGGGGAAGCAGCTTAGACCGGCTCTGGGTCTGTCTTGTTGAGTTATTCATCAGATTTACCAGACAGGGGGGATGAGCACCACATGCGCAGAGTAGCTGGAACTAAATTTCCTTAAAAGCTGTCGCTCTGTCTCTACCTCTCATTTTTCTTTATGAGTGAATGGGGAATAATTCTTCTGAAAATCATTTCACGGGAGCAGTAACACCGATTCTTAATTATTAATATCACGATTTGTTATTTATTAAGCATCAACAGTGCATTAGATGTTGTACAAAACACAGATAGCTCCAAGTCTTAAATCAAGCCGATTCAGTCAGAAATGTATGTCTTCAGCTTTTTTTTTTTTTTTTTTTTTTTTTGGATGGGATTTGGGCAGTGAGCTGGATAATGAGGTGCTGCCTGCCTTGGAGGGAAGTGTCTTTCTAGCATTAGGTTTTATCTCTCACCAAATAAGAGCAGAGTGTTTGCCTGAGAATCGAAGATTCCAAACTAGGGAATGGACCTTGAAGGATGTCATCTCCAGTGGCCTCTGAGCTTACTAACTAAGTGTTCCCCTCAGTTTAAACACACACCCTGTTATTTTTACGTATTCGCTGATATGTTATATACAGACCATATTCTACCAATACATCGTGATCATTACTGAAACATACAAAATACAAAAAAAAATTTAAAGATAGCATGTAGATAAAATGTTTTAAAATAACTTGTTTTAGTGTATTTTATTAACAGGAATAAAGAATTTTGCTCTCACTAAAAATATGCCACCATTGATAACATTTCTTTACTGAATAACGCAACTGAATATGAATCCTTAGTTTTTTAAAGCTTAGTTTAATGCTTTGTGATACAGAGATTTGGTTTGGTGCAGCCTTAGTGGCTGCCACTGCTGAGAAAGATGCTTCTCAAAAATATATCCACCCAACTGGGGGAAATGCATCGCTGGTTGGGCTTACTAAATCACAGAAACTTTTTCTTAAGTAATCCCTACACCCAACATGGGGCTTGAACTTACAACCCTGAGATCAAGAGTCTCAGGCTCTACGGACTGAGCCAGCCAGGCACCCCAAGTGAGTTTAATTTTTCACATATGTCTGTCAAGAGTCCTACGACCAAGAGGTACTTGTCATCGCAGGAGGTCACACGTCTTTTTGTAAAAAAAGAAAAAAAAAGAAAAAAAGAAAACCACAGCTTTGAGTTTGACTACGCTTTAATTATTTTGACCCAAGATAGTCTACGAACCTCTCTGTGACACAAAAGGTTGTCATGGTTATTCCCCACTTCATCAAACTACTGTAAAGATTCTACTGTTTGCAGTCTATTATTTAAAATAATACAGTCCATGGGGCGCCTGGGTGGCACAGCGGTTAAGCGTCTGCCTTCGGCTCAGGGCGTGATCCCGGCGTTATGGGATCGAGCCCCACATCAGGCTCCTCTGCTATGAGCCTGCTTCTTCCTCTCCCACTCCCCCTGCTTGTGTTCCCTCTCTCGCTGGCTGTCTCTATCTCTGTCAAATAAATAAATAAAATTTAAAAAAATAAAATAAAATAAAATAATACAGTCCAGGGCGCCTGGGTGGCTTAGTTGGTTAAGCATCTGTCTTCAGCTCAGGTCATGATCCCGAGGTCCTGGGATCAAGTCCCACATCAGGCTCCCTGCTCAGCTGGGAGCCTGCTTCTCCCTCACCCTCTGCTGTTCCCCCTGCTTGTGCTCTTTCTTTTTCTCTCTGTCAAATAAATAAATGAAATCTTTAAAAATAAATAAAAGTGATACAGTCCATAAATTTCTCTAACTTGGACACAATAAATTATGATATATGGAATGAACAAAGGAAGACCTGGCCACAGCCCTCAGTGTTGGAGCGCTCCTGCTCTGACTCCAAGAACGTATGTGACACCTCAGACATGAAAGACATTGTGTGGTTCACTAGACATCAAACAGTAGTAAGCTTACTTCCTTTCTTCACTTTTAGATAAAATGCAAGTATGAAGGAAATGTCCTCTTTCTTGTACCCTCCACTGTAGAGTCCACTGATCTGGCCCAGTGGTTTCCCAACAGAGATTCTCTGGATTCCATCCAGAGCTGCTGAATCAGACTCTCCAGTTAGGCCTGCTTCTCATCCAGCTCCCAGCCTGGGTTAGTCTGACGACGAGATGACTATCTAACCTCCCCACGAGGGAGGCTCCCTGACCACGGCCTTGATAGATGGTCATCTTCTTGAACATTTCTAATGACAAAAAGCTTATGACTTCCAGGCTAACCCATCTCATTTTTGGAGTTCTTTAATTGTCAGAAAATGTTTTCCTCTATCACCCTGTCATTCTACCCACCAGCGTGAGTATTTTGCTCTCTGGTATCATGCAGAAAATGCTTCATACCATCTCTTCTCACAGTCCCCCTCTCTACTCTCCAGACCCTTCAACTGTTCCCTGTTGGACTTGTTTTCTGGGATGTTCTTCCATCCCAATTCCCCTTCCCTGGCTGCTTTCCTACTGGGAGACATTGCTTAATATCCCATATGTTATTAGATGAGGTCGAGATGCTGTGAGTGGGTGACCTCCTCCAATTGCTGCTGCAAGGGCATCGTTAATGCCAAAGAGATTCATCACTGTCGGCTGAGGTTCATGCGTTCTCTCCATTTGGGTGCTTCATGTAGACGCACTACACACATTCGTTGATAATAAAAATACCTTTCTTCATTGAGCAGAAGCATTTTTAAACCCTCATCAAGACATTCCCTGTGTTTCCATGTATAAAATATACTGGTCTGCTATGCAAAGCCCTCAAGATCTGGATCAAAATATATGGGTCAAGACAAACAGTGGCCCTAGAGTCAGGGCAGCTGGTACCGCCTAGGCCCAGTTCTACTGTGTAACTTTTATCCCTTCTACACCTCTCTACGCTCATCAGTGAAATGAGAATATGAATGCCTACACTTCCAACCTGAGAAAGTTTTAGCGAGAATTAAATAACTTACAAATTATAAAAGCCTTTTAAATGGTTTAAAAGGGTTATAACAATAATATTTTGTTATTATTATTATTATTATTATTATTATTATTATTAAGCAACCATAGGCACTAAATAAATATAAATGGGGAAATGAAACAGGAAGATAAATGATAGAGAACAGACTGGATGAGGACAAGAAGGGAGGATCAGAGAAAAGATAAGACATAACATCAGTTCCAGCTCTTGGCACCTTAAGCCAGTATCTGTCACTGGTGGCAACACAGAAGGAATCACGATGCTATAAGTCCAGTGCGGTGTTTAAAGAACGCAGGGCTTAGTTTCTGCTGAGGGATCATCTCACCCACAATTCCTGTAGCTCCAGGCAGTTAATGAGGCAGCTAGCAGCACCTGTTCAGAATTTACCCAGGAAGGAATGTCATGGGTAGGAGGCAGGAGCTAAGAGGCAAGGCTCACATTCATCAACACACATTGCTAGTCTTCCAGGGACAGCAAAATATTTAACTGCTGAGCAGCAAATCCCATTTGACTGTTTAAGTAAAAGGTAATGATTAATATCAAGCTAAAAGTGTGTGCCTTTCTACATTTTATTAAATAAAATACACTAATGGCGTATCTATGAAATAAAATTGCATTTTTGACAAGGTTTTCATTCTCCCGTGAACTAAGCATCACAGGATTTTTGGTTCTGCATTTAGTCATCCATCCATTTATTCGAACAAACATCTCTTAAGTGAATATTATGTGCCAGGCTTTATCCCGCATACAGCGGCACTAAAAGATGAATAACCTTACAGTCTGAAAATTAGGGGGTGGCGGGAAGGGGGAGGGAGAGAGAGAGAGAGAGAAAGAGGGAGGAAGGGAACAACTTAAATGCAATACGACACGATAAAACACAAGTTGCCAGGATGTAGTGGGTTCACAGGTAATCTTTAAGCAGTGGATGAGTCAGGACTCAACTGCAGATCAGAGAAACTACTCTAGCTAGTTTAAGAAGGAAGAGATTTTATACAGGGAATTAGGTGCTAACAAAATCATTGAAAGGTCAGGAGGAGCAGTCTCCCTGCTGAGCCTGGAGGGCAGTCCTGGACCAATGCTACAGAACTCCACCCCCAAGGGGGAGCTGCCCTCTCGGGCACCTTCAGGAAGCTTGGGAATCCAGAGGCTGCCAAAGCTCAAGGAATACACCTCATTAGCAGCTCTCTAGGAATGACAATTATTCGTTCCTGCTAAATCCTTACTGGAAGATAGATGATTGATAGATAGATAGATAGATAGACAGACAGACAGACAGTCTAAGGGACCATCATAACTCTCGCCATTTAGCTCAGTTCTGAACTAAAGTTTTATGTGAATCCATCCAATTAGCAGAGCCCGAAGTCATATTTGGAGCCCTAGCTGCAAGGGAGTCTCTTTGCAACCTTGGAGGTCTGGGAGCACCCGGAGAAGGTGTGAACAGGTACAAGCACACCCAGCCCAGCAGAGAATGTAAAGACAGAGAGATCTTGTGGAAGAGGAGGGGCTGAAGCTAGGAGGATCAGCATGTGTGTGAACCTAACCAGCACTGGAGCTCTGTCCCCGATGAGCTATGAACAGAACCAAGGACAGCATTTTAAATGTCACCATCTTTTTTGGTCACATCGTTACTGACGTTGTAACACTAAAGTCAAATCCACACCAGTGTAGTGCGCTGGCGGAGTGAATATGAACTCGGAGTCAAGACCCAGCAATGCCCTTTCTAGCTCTGCCACTAACAGTGATCCTGGGATGTCACTTAACATCTCTGGCTTCAATTTTCCCCATCTATACAATAGGGATAATTTCCATGATCCTCTGCTAATAAGTCAGGAATTAATAAGAAACAGAAAAATCAAAACTCATCATCTTGGGGTGAGTTGTTTTCCACACACTAGTGGCCTATTTATTTAACGGGGAAAGGGGAAGCTTCCTGGTATTTGCAGAAAAAAATCACCTTGTGACCAGTACATTCCTTTCCTAATAATACAGTATTACAATTTTGTTTGGATAATGTTAGAATAATGGATGCCCAGTAAAGACTTCTTGATACCAAATTAAAATGTAGGCATCATGCAATTGTTTTTCTTGGAAACTCAGGCCTCTTCCCAGCTTCCTTCTCAGGGCTGGTTGTAGAAACCAGCTACCGCGCTGCACACGTGGCCTGGCAAGGTAAATAAATCAGGGAGCCAGAGCTTTGCATTGTTTGCCGAGCCTTGTGCTCAGCCCAGGTGACTGCTTGGCAAGCGGAGTGGTCTTCCGGTTCTCGGTTTTTATGAATATGTAATTCATCTGGTGGCAATAGATGTATTTCATGCCGTTTGGAAAGCCACATGTCTTTCCTTGCAATAATGGCATCCTCTGCCCCTGCTTAGAGACCGAGAGGCTCAGCAGCTGTTGAAGGTGAAGCTACCACTGAGTTACCGAGTAACAGCACACAGACGGTGGAGCCCATGTGGTGTCTAAATCACCTGCAGGAGCTCCGGTGACGTTAGATGGCAAAGAACTTCAAAGAACTCTAAACACCTCCCTCTCTCTCTTTCCCTCTCCCTGTCCACCCGCCCTCCAGGCCAAGAGGAAAGGGGAATCCAAGCAAGCTATGAGAGATAATGTGCAATCAGATAAGCTTTTAAAACAGGTGCCAAGCAGAGAAAGTACAATGAAACATGAAGGACAATCCATTTGATTGGCTTTTCTGCCTCACCATCTGTGTTTGTGTGACAGTCAACCATGATCAGAAAGGAGAGCAGTAGGAAACCAGGAAGCCACAAATAACCCCAGAATTAGATGCTGGGAGGCAAAAAACTGGGAGTAGATGTCTTCAAAGCGACCATCTACCTCTCCATCGTGGAAGGAAAGAGTAATTCTGGTTTGAGAGCTTTCCCCAGATGAATGGAGCTAGTAACATATGTCACTGCTGTGTCTCTGTTTTTCCCTTTCTTACACACTCGCACATACCACACACACTTGAGAAGAAAGAGAGAAATTTCACAAAGATGCTCTCTCCCTTAACCAATTAACAACTGCAAAATAAGAAATATGACTATACTATAATTGAATTGTCACCGGCAGTACAAGAGGGCAATGCCAAAGTTTCTTTGTACTTATAATGAGATTTGTCTTATATTGCCTGTCTTTTATTTTATCAGACTTATGCCAATTACTCCTGCCTTGTCTCTTTGATTAATGAGAATAACTGATCCCCACATACTTTTCTATCTGCCAAAGTCTTGTTATTCTTTTGCCTTCCTGCTTTTCCCCAGAAAGTAGATAACACTTTAGATTTTATAAAGAATCCCTTAAAATTGATCACCATTTCAAGAAATGTCCTCTGATTTTTGGCCAACTTGACTTGCTGTTATTACCAGAGTGAAGTGTTTAGAAGTTCAGAATGCTTTACGCCTTCAGAGTAACTAGCACACAAGGGCAGTTTATATGGGTAGGTCAAGCTGAGATTTTTTTTTTCTTTCTCTGCTTTAATCTTCTTAATGTGTGACAGCCACTCAGAGTCTGCAGAGAGCTGTGAGAAGATGCTCTTGGGCTTAGGGTGGGGTCAAAATCACAGAAGAATGGCTCCTCTTACATAGGCTGACATACTGTCTTTAAAGGGTTGTTAGGAGGACGAATAATGGCAGATCAGGAGTTGCAGGAATTACGGGGAAGAACACCGCACAGAGCTAGAGAGCCTGGCATGTGGCATCAGCCTCGGGTTGAACCTCAGAGGCCATTGTACCAGCGTTCTCCCATCCATCTCAGGATTCCTCACCCTGACCTGGGTGCCTTGTCTGTGGAGGACACCCTTCCTCTGTAGGCAGGAGTCATGCTGTTACGGCTTGGTGCAAGAGGATATACCAGCTGGTTCTCAAAGGCTGAAGAGGAAGACTCTCCAGCTTACCAAGAGGGCCCATCTGCCCTCAGCAGCTAGGGAACACAATTTCCCTGGCACAATGTGGGGGGATGGATGGGTTAGCCAACTCCTTCAGGGGTAAAGAAGAGAATGATCCAGCCCCGCCAACCAACAACCCACACAAGATTCACAAAGTGGAAGAAGACTCTGGAGATTTCTTGCTTAAATATCCAAACATAACATCATATTGCATCCTCGGTCTCTGGATAATTGCTCTGTTTTTGGCTTCCTTTCCCCTGAGCAGCCCCAGTACCCATGAAGTACCTGCAATACGGGGCCAAAGTTTCCACACGGGCATGAAGCATGAGCCACAAAGCATACCTTTGCCAACTGCAATTTTTCCCAACTGCAATTTTTCCCATTCTCTCCAAGCTGCTTACAGAAAACAAAACAAAACAAACCCCAAAATACCTGCCTTATTAATTATTCTAACCATTTGCCAGTTGCTTAGGTTTTAAGGAAGGTTTTATGTGTTTTAAAAGCACATTTGTGTTAAATGCCATCGTAAATGAAGCACAGCAATGAACAGAGAAGCTGCCGCTCACGATCGCAGTTCATGGAGGTGGTAGTTCTTCCCCATTTTAGCTATTTCACTCCGAGGACCTGAAACTATTATCAAACCATCTTCCCTTGCAGGCCTCAAGGACGGATTTAATTTTGTACGACTCTCAGACTTGATGGCTAATAGCAATAATGCCGAACACAAACATCTGGACTCACTACAGGAAATCATTCCCCTCATTTTGAAAGCTGGGCACAGACCTGAGTGAAAGGCACAGAAGAGCTTCCACCGGCGGAGGAATGCAACAGGGAGGTTTTCTATGAAGTGAGGGGGGAGACTGACAAGAGAGGAACACTGGGCTTCAGAGAACATTCTCCTGCCACCTGAGGGAAGAGGCATAGAATATATAGCATTTTTCATTCTTCTTTAAAAGTAAATCACAAACACTCTTCATTTCACCAAAATCATTCACTGTACCCTAAAAAGGAGGATAGAAGAGGTACAGGGAAGATTCTTCATAGTAATTGTATTTGAAACCTTGGTCCTGGCCCAATAAGACAGAGATACGGTTGACACAAACGAGCATGTTAGACATTGTGGGATATCTAAATATCTGGGAAGGGAAAGGGATTTGCAGTCACAAAATTATTCTTTTCAGTCTCCACCGAACTGATGTTCTGTCTGGGGTTTCCTGTGATCACATTCTTTTTGTCAGAGGCCCTAACATGAGACCCAAATCCTTCTCAGTGACTCCACTTGTCACTTGCCCCTCACCTCTACCACCTCTGCAAACACACATAGCAGAAATTCCATTGAAAAGGTGGGAGCCATCACATGGGTGATGGGGGGCAGGGGACATGTTTTAGAAGCTGTCACATCTTAAAACATTGTAAGTAAAGCACTGAAAAACCGTACTGTCCCTTCACTATCCTACTACCAGTAATTTCTTAGTGGTTGTGGCCAACCTAGCTGTTTAAGCTCCCGTGGTTTTGCTGATTCTTCTCGCTTCTCTGTCTTCACACCTGTTGTGCATTGAATTATGTCCCTCAGGAAGATATACCCAAGCCCTAACCTCTAGCATCTGCAGATGCAACCTTATTTAGACAAAAAGTCTTTGCAGATGTAATCAACTTAAGATGAAGACATCAAGGGTGGTCCCTGATCCAATTTGACTAGGGTCCTTATAAGAAAAGGAGAAGAGGCACAAAGACGCACAGGGAAAATGCCGTAAAACCCCAGGGGCAGAGATTGGAATGATGAGCCTCGAGCCAAGGAACACCAAGGCTTAGCAGACACCACCAGAAACTAGGAAGAGGCACGGAAAGAGTCTACCCAGAGCTCCATGAGAGAACATGACCCTGCTGACATCTTGATTCCACATCTAGCCTCCAAAACTGTGAGAGAAAAAATGTCTGTTATTTTAAGCTCCCAATTTGTCATACTCTGTTACCTCAGCCTTGGGAAAATAATACAAGACCTCCCCCTTTCTTTTCTCTCCCTCCATCCCACGTCCTCAGAAGAGATATCTAGCATTTCTTTTATTATCCTGAACCTGTCTTTGGATCCTCAACTTTGACCCAGGAGCAGCTAATGAATGTATTTTCTTATTCGAGGACAGCTCCCTCCCTAAGGGAAATTCTGGCGCCAGAGGTCAAGAAAATATTGTTTTCTCCCCCACCTAGGTGTATTTAGATTATGAAAGCAATCCAAGTGCCCCCATGAGATTTGGGGGTCAAAACGAACTAGTGGCTACTCGTGCTCAAATAAAGGAGACCCTTTTGCTTCATAATCACCGACAGCTTTCTGTTATCTAGAAGGATGAAGACCTTTATGCTTATCAGAGCCTACAAAGCTCCTGTGAACTGGCCTCTCCCTCCCTCTGCCTCCCCCTGTACTGCTCTCCCATTCATTCCGCTCTTCCCTCTGATCATACTGGCTTCTTTCAGTTCCTTGTTTTCAACACAGCAATGACTCTGCTGTTCCCGCCGCCACCGCCGGGAACACCCTTCTCCAGGCCCCTGCCCCAGCCCCTTTCTGAGCAAATGCCTCCTCACTCTCTCATCTCAGCTCAACTGTACTGTCCTCTGAGAGGCCTCTCCTGCCTCGCCAGGACCCAATCATATTCCCGGGTTACAGAACTTTATGGCACCCACTGCTTTTCCTTAGTAATGTTTATTAGTTTTTAATTACAATAGAAACTCTTTTAATTGAGCTCCTGGGGGGGAACTAACTGATGTTTTCAAATCCATCTGTAAAATGTATTGATGGATGGCCTGGAGCGTGATAGATGTTTGTGGCTTCTGTCGTCTAATACCCTCATCACTTCTACCCCCACGGAATGAGCTCTCGCCCTTCCAAGAGGGTGTTGCTTTTGTTCCCCAACCTACTTATAGCAGTTGTGCTTGATGACTATAATTATGTAGTTTAATTAAATATCACATAAACTGATCAAATATGAGCATAAGAAAAGACCTGCTCTTTCTATGAAAAGTGAAATGTTTTGGAAAGACTTGAAAAAGCTGGGGGCGGGGGACGGTGGGGATTGCTCTTAGATTAGTGCTTAGTAAGACAAGTGTAAAAGAAGGGAGAAAAAAGTGTTAAAAATCTAACCAAACTTTTGGGGCACCTGGGTGGCTCAGTCCTTAAATGTCGGCCTTCGGCTCAGGGCGTGATCCCAGTGCTCTGGGATCGAGGCCCACATCAGGCTCCTCTGCTGGGAGCCTGCTTCTTCCTCTCCCACTCCCCCTGCTTGTGTTCCCTCTCTCCCTGGCTGTCTCTGTCAAATAAATAAATAAAATCTTAAAAAAAAAAAAAACTAAACGAACTCAAATTACTTCATAAGTGTCTTTAAATTCTCCATCCACATTAAAGTACCTGAAACCAGAAATTGTAGATGATATGCATGCAAAAAAGATGACCCTATCAAATTTGGCAAATAAATGTTCATTTATGTACTTTAAGTAAAAAATAAAAGTTTATATATGTATATATATAAACATGTATATACACACATATATGCAATGTCTATATACACATATATGTATATACGTATATATATAATATTAAATATATAAACATGCACACGTATATACACAGTTGACCCTTCTTGAACAGCATGCATTTGAACTGCATGGGTCCACTTATATGCAGATTTTTTTTGATAAATACAGTACAGTACTGTAAATGTATTTTCTCTTATGATTTTCTTTTTTTTTTTTTTAAAGATTTTATTTATTTATTTGACAGAGATAGAGACAGCCAGTGAGAGAGGGAACACAAGCAGGGGGAGTGGGAGAGGAAGAAGCAGGCTCACAGCAGAGGAGCCTGATGTGGGTCGATCCCGTAACGCCGGGATCACGCCCTGAGCCGAAGGCAGACGCTTAACCGCTGTGCCACCCAGGCGCCCCTCTTATGATTTTCTTAATAACATTTTCTCTATATTACTTCATTGTAAGAATACAGTATATAATATATAACATACAAAATATGTGTCCACCCACCATTTATGTTATCAGTAAGGCTTCTGAGCAACAGTAGGCTATAATTAGTTAAGTTTTGAGAGGGTCAAAAGTTATACATGGATTTTCGACTATGTGGGATGTAGGTGCCCCACCCCCCTTGTTGTTCAAGGGTCAACTGTATATGTATAAACACACATACACATTTTAATGATTTCCCACTTTAACTGCATTTTCCGATTACCTAATCATCTATGAGTTTTGTTCTTACTGGGGAAGGGGCCTTCTACGGTATATATTTACTGTTGGGATCATGTGATTAACATTCATCTCCTGCACTTGACCGTGAGTTCCATTATAACAAGAGGCATGTCTGTTTGGTCCAACCCCGTAGTTCTAGTGCCTAGCACTGCCCCATAGGACATATTCAGTAAGCACCCTTCTGAATAAATAAATGAAAGATAATTTCGCTTTATTTTGTGCTGTGCAGATATAACAGATAACACAGCAAAATACTGAAGCATATTTATGAAAGATGCTCAAAGCAGCGGGAAAAAAAATTACTCCTCAGAATTCTTCAGAGTAGTAAATGTTAACTTTGACTCTGTGGAAGACTGGTCAGGGTGCTGGGGCACGTTTGAGGACAGCAGTATCTTTTCTTTCTAATGGGTTAGCTGACTGCCCTGTTTTATCTGAATAGGACTCCATGGATGGGTATGACTCTGAACCAGGGAACAAAGGAAACACATTTTACTCTTTTCTCCTCTCTTTATACTGTGAGAAATCTATCCTCCTCCATGATCCCGGCTTAGTGAACGTAACAGATGATTTTAATCCATAAAAATGAAAAACTTTTCCTATTTCAACTCCATTTCCTGCTTTTCTAGGTAAAACAAAACTTTCCCTGAGGAAATGATGTAAATGCACTCACATGTTCTTAAAAGATCCCACATAGCACAAAATTTTGCTGTGAACTACACCATGTTGCTTTTCATTTACTTTTAAAAAGAAATATGAAGGTGGTAGCAGAAAAAAAATATATAGATAGGATTTAGGAAATGCTTTCCAATCCCTGCTTCATTGTGACCTCCCTCCCTAGGCTTCAATCTCCTCATTTGTCACATGGGGCCGATAAAAATACATACCCTACCTATTTTCCAGAATTATCATAAAGGATTTAATTACATACGATTACACGAAAACCCTTGAAATGCTACAAAAGGTGATACAAATGTATACTGTCACTGCTACTATAAGGTCTCTGTGCCATATTTCCTCACCAGCTTCTGTCCCTGCCCTCCCTTGCACCTGGCAGGCTGCACACAATCCATTGCCTTTAGGACAGACCCAAGCAGTCTTGTGTGACTGCACGTGAGTGTACCATGGAGGCTACTGATTCTGGAGAAGACAAGAATGGTCCTGCTCCAAAAAACCTTCTGAGGAAATCCATGGGCTACTCAATCCACATCTCTGCCCAGAGTCTTTTCTAAACAGATATAGAAAGGGAGCATGAGTCAGGGCCCCTATTAAAAAGCACAATGTCATTGCCAATATGAATTTAAACTTTAACAGCGTTGGTATCCATCTGTAAAATGTCACGTCTGTTGGTTCCATCCTAGCAGCTCAAACGTAGAAAATCACAAATCCGCCTCCTTCAATGAAATATAAAAGTCTAGAGCCTCTGTATAATATATATGCACTCAAGCTATACTAATTTATTCTACAATTACTTTTATTTTTTAGCATTTTTATTTGGCTCTTATACTACATAATTAATGTTTACATGGAAAGGTTTTTTTAATGTAAATGGCATAAGTGGATTACTGAAGAAGCCTTAAAACAAATAAACATTTTTCTCCTTTTAAAATTGTTTTCACTCTCCTCTGGCAAAAGAGCAGAGTTTTTTAAATGTCAAGCAGGATACAGAAATCAGGCTTCTGAGGTCCATTCTCCCCTGGTAAGACAAGCTTATAATTCTGTTTCCTGTAACGGTTGGCCTGGGGGGGGGGGTCAACATTGACCTTGCTGACCCAACACATCCAGACTCAGAAGCCTGTCTTTTCTTTGGGAGGTTGCCACTGTTTTTCTCTGTGACCTTAAACATAACACAATATCTGGCCCTTACAGATCATTTCCTACAGAGTTTGCTGGGGATGAGACACTCATGAGATAAATAAATAAGCTCACTATAAAGACCCGAAAAAGACCAGGGAAGAAAACCTACCAAGTTTCTAAATACTCCTACCATCATGATTACATCAACATCACCCAACTGTGGTGCGTGTCCCTCCTAGTCAAAGTTCAGATCACATGTTTCTCGAGTAGCAGTATGGAGCCAGGTTACTGTAAAATAGAGTTGGCATGACAGTCACTACCTATCAGGACAATATCTTTTTTAAGTTATTCTCAAGTGAAAGCATTGACATCAAAAGACTTTTGTTACTCCTGTTTTCCCAGAGGCAAAGGCAGGGGGGATGGGAGTGAAGATGCCTCCCTCCACACCACACATCCAGCCCTCAGGAGGCCTTTGTGGGGAAGCCTGGCTCCAGGTCATCTCTGGAAGAAAGCATGACTTGTCTACTAAAGTACCCTTCAAGTTATCTCAGAAGTTGCAGACCAGACTATACCAGCAGGCTTTTTCTAGGGCCAACTTTAGGTTCAGAACTGACCATAGAGCTGGCAGAGCCTTGAGATCTAAGAGAACTCAACCCATGTGAGAGACCCTGACACTAGTCCTATCCACAATCCCAGGGCATAGCTTCTAATTGGAGCCCTGACCTGGAGGACAAGAGGTAGGTCAAATGCCTAGGACAAGCATGTTTTGAGAGATCATAACTGTACAAGACCTATCGCTGTACTGAGACCTTCATGTCCTCTAAGTGCTCTTACTTTCGCATCACTTCAAACATGTTAATATGTTTACACATCCCACATTTAATTATTTTGGTATAAAGAATTTATAATTTTGCTTTTGAAATTATTTGGCTAAAGTAACTAATTTAAAATATGCTGTGATCTCTCAACACTCATCATGTATATTTAGGAACTCTCAGTTGGTAAGAGCATCTCATCTTAAAACTGTTTTCAAATGTAATGAAATTGTTATGAACATTAAATCCAGCAATTAATGAAGCTGACACAGTATTATATTTTGTGACCATTTAATAAGTGTTGATTAATTTTGCTTTGGCAGTTTTCCTTTTCTAATTTTGGAGGCTATAATTTTTCCCGGTCAGACTCCAGACATTTTCCCAGACAGCCTCATATGCCCAGCACTGTGAGCCTAGTACCTCGAGGCTAAGCTTGTCCTCTGGGTTTGTGGCATTCAGCCAAGCACTCCCTAAATGACTGGGCATGAACTACAGTGAGTTCTCAGGGATTTCCAGCCATTTCATGGCACTTGTGCCCTCAACCCAAACAATCATGTGGAGGTACCACACCTTGTGCCATCACCTGAACAACCCAAGAAAGTCTTACTAAACTCAAATTCTGAAGATTTTTGTGAATTTTTGGCTCCTTAAAGAAATTTACCCATAACCAATACTGAAAGACTTCACTGTTGGCCTTTGGTAAAGTCATTCTTTTCCTTCAGTGGGTGAAATCAGGTTTCATATATCCAATTTATTTCATTTCCAATAAGAAATGAGATGTGGAAGCTGATTTGAAGTTGCATTCCTAGGAAGCTTTTCCATCACTCCACAAAACGTGAGTTCTGCATGTTCTACTAAGGTGTTTATAACTAGACTCAAGATAGCTTCTTTAAAAATATTATATCAGCAACTGTTAGGTGGAGTGACTTTGTAGATTGACTTTTTTCTCCCCCTCCCCAGAAAGGGATTAGGTCTTATCAGAGTGTATCAACTCAAAAATAATCATAGGTAGTTTACTGACAGTCACATTTGCTATCAGCAAATGCTGTAGTGATAAAGTATAAATTTGAAAACTCTACTTTCTAGATGCGTCTTCCAACAATATCACATCATCAGTGTAGTTTGTTTAGGGTATGCATTCCTGACCTTGGTTTGTTTTGTATCTTTTTAAAAAATCACTAAATACATGGGGCGCCTGGATGGTTTAGTTGGTTAAGCATCTACCTTCAGCTCAGGTCAAGATCTCGGGGTCTGGGGATCCAGCCACACCTCAGGCTCTCTGCTCAGTGGGGAGTCTGCTTCTCCCTCCCACTTTCCCTCTGTGCTTGCTCTCTCTTAAATAAATAAGTAAAATCTTAAAAAAATAATAATAAAATAAAATCACTAAATACATATTGAGTATATAGCAGTAAGCTCTTAGATACTGCCATCAGACAGGATGAGATGGGATCCCATCTCTGCCATTTTCTAGCTCTGAGATTAGGGCAAGTTATTAATTATTTTCTTCATCTGCAAAATGGTGCTAATAATGAGTAAAAGGATGGTTCTCCAGATTAAACAAATTAATGAATGTAGTAAAGCTGATGTGAGCAATCCATGTTAGCTTTGAGCATTACTCTTATTATGTATCATTTTCTATTCAGAGTACCACCATTCAAGCCCCCACAGCTCAGCCCTGCACTACTTAGGGGCCCCTGCCTTCCCAGCTGCCACTCCGCTCTCACCTACCCCAACCCCTTCTCATCTCCTTCCCAAAGATAAGTGATCCTTTCAGTAAGGAAAGGCAATCAGTTCAACCCCCTTCCCCCACACAAACAAAAACAGAGTACAACAAAAATTCCTCCGGCCGTCCTTAGCACAAAACTGAACCGCCCTGCATGTCCTGGTTCCTGCTTACCCTATGCAGCCTGTTTTCACCTTTCTCCCCACTCCCTCTAAGCCTCAACCATACTAATCAGTCTTCTGTGCGTTGCTGGTGCCTAGCTCCTTCCAGTCCCACCCTTCTGCAGGTCTGGAAAGCTCTGTTCCTGCCGGACCTGGCGCTTCACACCCCAACCCAGAAGCTACCTCAACTAGATCATTTCCATCTTTTCATAGGTTCACATTCCTTTCTTTTCGATGTATTTAGCTCACTGAACGCATGGCCTACTTAAAGGATAACTTCCTAATGTGTGACTTGCTTACAGAACTTTAAGTTTGGGGAGGATACAGCTGCCGGTTTCAGTCCTCATCTTGTTCCCCATAACCTAGCTCAGCCGGGACCTAGGGGAAGAAGGCACAAAACATTAAATAAATGAATGAACGCAGAGATGAGTTATAAGAGCCTGAACTGCACATTTTCGAAGTTGGCTCCTTATTAAGTGATCCCCAAACGGGCCGGGGCACTTTTTTTTTTTTAACATTTGGCCTTGGTTTTTGCATCTCTTTTTTCTCCCCCGAGGAACAGCCCGGGTGTGGCTACCCTGCACAGGGGCGACCCGCTCGGCGGTGAGCTCCAGGGAAGCAGCCAGAGGGGCGGCTGGCCCGGGCGGAAGTGCGAGGTACGGGACGGGGGCCGGGCCGGCTCGGGCGGAAGTGCCGGGCTCGGGGCGGAAGCGGCGACGTAGGCGGCGGGCAGCTCAGGTGGGTGCGGGTGACCTGGTGACAGCCGGCGGGGACTCCGGCTCCCCCCCGCCCAGCCGGCGCACGGGCGGGAGGCGGGGAACGCAAAGCCTTCGCTGTGCCACACGCTGCCAATTTCGATTGTCGTTAGAGGGAATTTAATTAAACCGGGAGCCATAAATCCATGAACCTCCGGGGGGAGATGATAGGCATTTGTGTCTACGCGCGCGCGCGCGCGCGCGCGCGTGTGTGTGTGTGTGTGTGTGCGTGCGCGCGATGGCGCTCTAGGAAGTGAACAAAGTAACGCGCGGGAAAAGGCAGCTTTTTAAGAGGAAGCGGAAAACAGCTCAGTTTGACGCGTCTTCCAATTTCTCACAGATGCCCCGTCCCGGGTTTAATTAATTCTGTGAAGTCGCAGTATAATTTCAATTGGCAGCCCGCTGAGATGACTGTCTTTATTTTAAAGAAATATTTTTGAGCAGCCATGTTGACCTTTAATTGGGGGTGAAAAGGTTGAAAGGTGCTGTAGGGAACGTTGTGAGTCCCGGGGCTTTCTCGACCTCCTCCCTGCTTTACTGGCGAAAGCGGCCCCCTGGGTGGTGAACAGTGTGAGAATAAATCAGAGACTGTACAGTTCTCAACAAATACTTAGCCTTGGGAATAGACAAGTGCCCTGTTTCTAATGTTGTCTTTAACAAGGTTTTTTGCCAGAATGATCGTTATTCTTGTTTCTTAATATTATTTCATATAGTACTTCATACTGTAGGGCACTTTAAATATATACACATATACATACATACACACACACACACACACACAGTATGGCCCAGCTTGACCCCAAGCTATAAGCTCCTCCAGGATAGGAATAGTGTCTACCACCTGTTATACCCCCAACACTTTCTAGCACATTTCCCAACATAAGCAGGGCTCCTATAACTACGCATTGCCTTGGTTAAACAGCCACTGGAATCATGTCTCAGTGTGCATGGTGCTATACAAGCTGGGGTGTCTATTACAGGCCACAGTTTCATTTAGTAATTATATGAATGAAGAATTGCTTATGAAAATGTGTATGAAAAACTCTGCCAGTATTTGGAGCTGTATACACTGAGATTTGAAACACTTGGGAAAAAATGTCTCCCCTGCAAATACTGAGTGATTATTGTAACATCAGGGTAAGGCAGAACTAAGTCATGGTTCTGTGTGAAGTGTCATAGCCTAATACCCTGGGTCCCGTTCTGCTGAAGAATTGTGTGGAACCAGAAAGTTCCAGTTGTGAAAATTAAGATTGGCGGTGCTTTAGACAGGTGGACTCCCCAAATTTTCTTTCTTCATACTTGCTGTGGTCGGTAGTGGCTGCCTGCTGAGGAAGAATCAGTATTTTTTTGTCTCCTTCACTAGAGGAAAAGGTGGCTATGTGGTTTTATTTAGATGGATTGATGGCAGGTAAGGTAATAGGAATGAGGATTTTCCAACTCAGGAATTTATTGGACTGTATTTCTATTTTATTCCAGATGCCTGGCTCTGTTTTACTCATAAGTACCTGGAGGTAATGTGGAGATATGCCTTCAAAATAAGTTATTTTTTAAGTTTTTGTATTTCATAACATGTGCATACTCTAGCTGGCTGATATATTCAGTTACTCTAATGCCAGGGTTTGGGGTTTCACACATAGCAGAACCTTGAGGTAATATGGTACAAGTACTAAGGTTTTTTATGTTCCTTATTTTAAATCTAATTTTGCCACTGCTTTATTCAAGGAGTGTACATCAGAGGAAGCCAGAAGCCAGCTGGGATAGTTCCTGCATGCAGTTTTAATCTTGTTTGCAATTATTTTGAAGGGAAGAAACCATCTGGATCCAGGGATCCACACAGGTAGCCGGGACTAGGCAGGCTTCCTTCATCCTTCCCCTAGTAGTATCACATAGCAAGTTCAGGGACAAAATCACTTGAGAAAGAATATGCAAAATGAAATATTTGGGCTAAATTTCTCATAGATCATTATCCCACATCCCTAACATTCCAGTTACAGTTACAGGAACCTGGAGGCATGGAAACATCACTCTTTTTTTTATTCTAATCCTTACCAAAGATAAGGTTTCTAGAGATAGAGGCAAAATTCAAAATTCCTTCCTATTTTAAAAAGATATGCATCTCCCAGGATTCCAGAGCATTTCACCATTAGTATCTGGTAGCAACCATTTTACTGCTATAGGCTTCTCCCCTGCAGCATTGTATTGTTTGTAAATTTTTCTTCTGCCCAAGGTGTGAGGTCCTTAAGGGCAGGAAAGGGATCTTAATCACTCTTTTATTTCTAGTACGGCACAGTGCCTGACGCATTGCAAACACTTAGTACATTCTATAGAAATGAAAAGACAGTGTCCCTGAAGGGCGATCTATAACATGATTGGGAGAGCAACAGGTAGAGAAAAGGAATATAAAACAATAACCTTTCCAGAGGTTACTAGATGCAGTTATAAGTACTGCAGTTATCAGTGCCTTGATCAACAGCTTGGAGTAGGGAGTACATGTCTGAGAATCTCTAGGTGGTCACCAAACTGCCTTCCAAAGAGATACGACCTGATCAGCTATAGGGCCTTGGTTGTGTTGAATGGAATCAGCAAGCTGAAAGGCTCCACGATCCCTGTGTCCACCCTCCATCCAGGCCTGCCATCCTCATCTCCTCACCCAAAGACCTGTTGAGCAAATATTTGAAGACTATCCTTTTGAAGGTATACCAAATTCTGAGTTTACCTAGGTCACTAATATCTTCGTTTGGTGCTTCCCTAAGGATAGACAATCTATATATGGTCACTATTTTAAGGCTACATTGCCCGGGTACTATTGAAAGAAAGCCACAGTCATCTTTTCTACTTTGCTAATGTTCCCAAGGAGTTCAAAGTTGACAGCTTTTTGTGTTGTAATGGGGCAGGCATGTGGGATACACTGCTTTCTGCTGTTGCCAATGGGACTGCAGCAGAAACCAGAACGTTTCTACTGGAAACAAATGAACTTCCTCTCTTTGTTCCTGTACTTTTTTGTATTAATCATGAAATCACGGGGAAATGGCTTCTAGGTTAATCAAGAGGAAGGACATGAGATTGAATTATTTGATTTTTAACTCTTTACTTTTTAAAACACATAGTTCTTGATTTTTAACTTTTTTACTTTTTAAAACATGTAGTTCTTCCAGTCATCCAAGAGAACGATAGTGTTATTTAATAGAAATTCAGTCAGCTGAGGCAGCCTAGGATGTAAGAATAAAAAAAGATCCAAGTTCAGCTCTGTTTCTCCAGGTTCAAAAATGAAATTAATCTGTATCATCTTAGATTCAGAGACCAGAACCTCATTCTTAAAATAGAAGAATTCTGCTGTCTGAAGCAGAGGCTTTCCTCACTCTCCATCCTTAAATTAACCCTTAAACACAAAGTGCTGTCAGTTATTTGGTATCCTCTGAGGATTTATGTATAATAAAGCTTTTTGAGGTTTTTTTTTTTTTTTTTTTTTTTTGGAAGAAAGGAAGTTGAACTTAGAGATCCCTTCTAGTTCTGAAAATTCTTTGTTGGTCTCATTATGTATAAAAATAAGCCATTAAATGTTAAGGAGAAAAAACAGAAAGATGAACCAAAAAATGGAATATGAAAGGCTTCAGGTAAACAGCTTCTTTATCCATAAAGCAAGAGGATCTTCGAAGTCACCTCCCAGTTCCAAAATATTAGGATATCCCATGATAGGTGTTAAGCAACAGAACAGAATCCAGAGGATTGTAGAATCTGACATCCCTGAAGGTTGTGGGAGCACGACCTCAAGAGAACGTTTCCCGACATTCAGATTGACCAGGCCTAGGTATTGTTTATGACAAGTCCAAGAAAATGCTCAAATTTAGTAACTCAAAGTTTCCAAAGTCATTTGCTACAAAATGGCTAAAAATGAATGAAACATCTTTCAGGTCTTGTGTGGTCATGAAGATAAATTCGCCTCTTTGTCAAGATGAATTGGAAATGGTGGGGTATTAGTGATGAATGGAAGACCTTGCCTGGGTGGACAGTTTGAATTGCAAATAGTTGTTTTTGGAAATGGGATTGTGTGCTTTGTAAATAGCAAGGAAACTGGCATTCCTAGCTGGGCAGAATAAAACTAAGATGTTTTAATGAAATCGTCTTCTTTCTGGGTCAGCATTAAATATCACAGATATCTTCAAAGGGGATGGGTCATTTTCGTTAAAAAGGATAATGTGGAAAGGAGTCAGCATAAGTCCTTACGCACTTTGTTCCTATCCCTGAAACTAGAATGATTTTGCCCTCATCTTAATGCCATCTTTATGGAATGAAGGAATTTTCTAATTGGTTTTTAAACTCTATTAAGCCCTCATGTATGATATAACCCAACCACATTATTCAGGTTTTCTTGGCTTTCAGGAACAGCTTTGCAGCCATTATGTCGTAATTGTACTGAACATTGTTGCACACTCTGAATTCAGAATATGCCTCTCTGGCTCCAGGCCAGATGCTGACTCAGTGTCTTTGGGATGAGAGGAGGGGTGCAGTGTGTGCCAGCCCTACTGTGTTAACAGGAAATAGTCCAGAATCCCTTTGGGACCCCCGGGGTGCTAAAGGGAGTGTATAGTAGCAATACACTACTGTTTCTGATTAGCATCTTCATTTTCATTTTCTCAGCTGAATGTTTTTCTGGAAACCCTCCCCTGACATTTTCATGTGCTCCAACCCCATTACCGAACAGACTCCTCTAAAGCAATGATCTGGAAAGTGCGACTGCTAAGGTCCAAAGATTCTAAAACAAACTCTTGTTTACACTAAAGATTCCTCTCCCCTTCCACTTCACATTTGTCAGCTTGGGAGGCAAACACAAGTGTGTTTCTGGATGTAGAGAAGAATACAGAGATGATGAGGGTCTGCCATTAAAAATTATTTTTAAAACGTGTCAAACAGTAAGAGAAAAAGACATCATTCTTCCTCTTGCCATCTCAGATGCTCAAACAGTTGCAAGATGAGCGCCTGGCGACGCTAATGTCACCTCCTCTACTGGGTCTTTTCTGATGCCAAGGCTTCCCAGTTATGATTGAGGAGCTGGAGAAGCAAGTGTGCAGTGAGCCAGCGCCTTTACACTTCTGCCTGGATCTCTGCGTGTATTTTGGGCCTCTTTAAATGGCCCAGCATTTTAGGTTCCTACAGTTACAAACTACTACAGATTCTTTGGGGCCTTTTGAAGCCATGGTCTGTTGCCGTGGTATGTCTTCAGTGTGTCATGCCCCTTCTCCGATCAGCAGGACATTTGACATCAAAGCCTGTGGGCACAGTTTTTCCCTGTCTCTAAAATGAGAACAGGACAAGGGCTAGCGTTCCTGTTGTCTAGCCGCTGAAGCTGAAGCTGAAGCAGATGAGGAACTGCCCAGCATTTCAGAACGAACCAGTGCGAGTTGCCTGTCTGGGGTTTATATTTATAAAGTCCTCAGCCAGAAGTGCACCCAGGAATTCAAACACGGTGAATTGCAGCTGAAACGATATGAAGAGTGACTCTGAAACTGTAAATGAGGAATGATCCCATTGGTGCTTAATTCCCCTGACTGATGACTTGTGGGAGCTGTGTTTATTTACATCACATTTATTTTGACCTCTCTACACAAGTCGTCCAAAATTATTTTGGAACAAATTTTGTCTTGAAAGACGGATCAATGCAATCCAACTTGACCATTACCTAGGCAGCTCGTTTGATATACATGGGTTGATGTCCTCAACTGGTAAAATAGATGAACCTTTTAATCTTTAAAAATATAAAGGCAGGTATTGGGAAGGGCAACTAGAAGGGTCTGTCCAAAACTTATCAAAGGGAAACCTTGACTCCTCGAAAACTAGATTTCAGTGTCCTGTTCTGTAATTTTCTGAAGCCTGAGGAAGCTAAGCCAGTACTGGGTGCCAGGATATTAGCAGGTCTAGATATCCAGTCTTAGTTGCACTTATTGACATCCTGAGTAGTAGATAAATTTGCTGGTTCTTTAATCAGCAATCTCCTGTCTTAGAAAGTCCTATTTAAGTAATACCCATAGTCGGAAATTTCAGCTACTTCTGTTTGAAATATTTTTCAGTTTTGCAATTCCTTATTTCTGAGACTGCTATAGTAGAGATTTAAATCTTACTTTTGAGCCCAGTAAAGGCACATTTCAGTCAAGAGAATCATCATCATAATTTTTTTTAAGATTATTTATTTGAGAGAGAAAGAGAATCTCAAGCAGAC
Organism: Ailuropoda melanoleuca; assembly: GCF_002007445.2. NCBI lineage: Eukaryota > Metazoa > Chordata > Mammalia > Carnivora > Ursidae > Ailuropoda > Ailuropoda melanoleuca. The sequence goes on along the minus strand of NC_048220.1, from coordinate 17,018,594 downwards.
TCCCCACTGAGCAGGGAGCCTGATACAGGGCTCGATCCCAAGAACCTAAGATCATGACCTGAGCTGAAACCAAGAGTCGGACATTCAAATGACTGAGCCACTCAGGCACTCCTTATCATCACCGTTATTAATAACAATGCCTTACTTTTAGCATTATTTTAGTAATAAAGTTAAGGCTGATTTCTCTATTCTGTTTTGTAACTGATAAGAGATTTTTACATTTACTATCTCTTTTGAAGATACCCAATCAACTTTTGCCTTCACTCTTCTCCAACGCACTGCCTCCATCCTCACCAGAAATACCCACTTTTAGTTAAGATGTTATTTTAGACAAGAACGAGACAGGTAGTTCACTTTAGGGGTAGGCCTTGGTTAGAAGATTTCATTGTTTTGAAGCAACCTCACACCCATCCCATCTGATTTGTGGTAGATTCTTCCACCATCCTTGTTCCCATTCTGGAAGCACTTTCTTCCCTTGGTTTCTGTGATGACACACCTTCCTGATTTGCATTGTACCTCACCAGCCTTGCCTTTGCCTCCTTTGCTGGCTCCTCTTTACACAACTTCTAAATATTGGATTGCCTCAGAGATCTGTCCTGGGCCCTCTTCTTTTTTTTGTATTATTTAGATTATCTCATCTGGGTTCATAGCTGTGAATACAGTTCCTAAACTGATGGAGTATTAAATTTTTATCTTCAGCCCTAGCTTCTCTCCTGAATACCAAACCTCTCCTGCCACTCTCTCCATGAGCTCCAACTTGTCCCTAACGGAGCTATCGGGCCTGTATACTCTTCGATCTATTTCTGCCTCAGTTGTCCCCATTTTAGTTAATGGCACTGCCACCCACCAGAGGCTTAAGGCCTGGAGTTGTCCTCACTGCATCTTCAATTCCTCATATCCAATTCATGGCCAAATTCTGTTGGCCTCGTTTCTGTCCTTGTCCACAGCACCATCCTTTCTTACCTTGACTGCTGCAGTGACCCCCTAATGGAGGTCCCTATCCCCCACCCCCACAATCCATTCTTTACACAGCAGCTGAAGTAATCTTTTAGAGTGTATCTGAGATCATGTCACTTCCTTCTTCTAAATCTAATTGTAATTAAAACCCCGGCATGGCCTGTGAGGACTTAGGTGATATGCCCCCCACAGACGATTGTTGAGCCTTGTCTCCTGTCACTGTTTACTCTGCTCCAGCCACATGGTCCTGTTTGTTTCTTCCAGTAAGCTCAGGTTGTTCTCACCTTAAAGCTTTGGCACTTACTATTCCTCTCGCCAAAATGTTCCTGCTTCAGATTTTTGTACCTTCTCAGCCTTTAGTCTCAGCAAACCCTAAACCTGCTCAGAGTACTTATTTCAAGGACCTGCCTCAGTTACCATCACACCACCTTGTCTTACTCCCACTCCTCTACCTGTCACTCTCTGATATTGTTTGACTTAATGTCACTGGAATACGGACCCCAGGAGGGCAGGTACCTTGCTTTCCTGGTCACCACTGCACCTGGCACCTCTAAGAGCCCCTAACACATGGAAAACATCAGATTATTGTGGAATAAATGGATGACTCTCCTTCCACACCTAGGCTGTCCTAAATGACGTCTAACTCGTTCTCACCTCTGTTCTCTTTTCCTCTGACGTCCGTCCTGCATACTGCTGCTAGATCAGTCTTCCAAAATACTGCTTTTATCACAACACTCTCTTGTTCAAAACCCTTCAGTGCCTCCCATCAGACAGACCACGGCACTCCTACTTCAACACCTTTGTGTCACGCCAGCTTTGGAATGTTTCCCTTTTTTTGGACATATCCAAATCCTAGATGACTTGGGATCCTGCTCTTGTGAAACCATCTCTGATCTCAGCCCACAGTACTCCTTTCTTCCTTCCTCTTACAGCACTTAAAGGTGCCCATTAGATGTCCTGGTTGCAATCCCTCCTGTATTTGTATTGTTTCATTTAAGAATTTAACTCCCTTCTCCTGAATCCACTGATGTATATCCCTCTATTATTCCTGTTGCTTGCATCTAGTATGTGGAGGTGACTTCTCCATATGAGGGTTTTATTTGGAAGCGAAGAAATGGGCTAAACACCAAACAGGATGAAGGAAGAAAAAATGGCTTAATTTTAATGAGAATTTGAAGGAGGTGGGATATGGGGACAGAACACATATATTAAGTGGTAGATTGGAATACCTTCAGTGAAATTGTAATCTTAGTGTATTGGCAAGGCCCACACTTCAAACAGTTAAAGTTAATAGAACAGTGTGTGGAATGCAAATTAACATAGCACCAGTGAGTGTAAACAGTGGAGTAGAGACATCCAGATACTTGGAAATCCCACTGTCATGGTAATAATTTGAAGGGAAAGAAAATGGGGTTTGGTTTCCTAGGCACTCATGTGACTGGTCATTCCTTTTGGGACTGATTTTCTACTGCCTTCTCTGGCCCCCTGTCTGGTGAAACTGTTGGCTTGAAATCTGGAAATAGAAGCTACGGGGAGTGAGGTGGGTGTGTGGTGTGAGAGGCTGCTTCTTGCTCCCCAGGTCTGGGGCATGATGGAGGGTTACTCATGGTTTCATGTGTTATGTGGGATCAAATCAGCAGTCCAAGTCCATGGTCAGAATGAAAGCTCTGGGGATTGTCTCACAATATATATAAATATCGAATCATTATGTTTGTACACCTGAAACTAATTAAAATGTTATGTTAATTATACCTCAACTTAAATAAGGAAGGAAAGAATGAAGCTGAGCATGACACCATGTATAAGTGGGTGGTTAGCTGGGATCTTTGTGGCAACAGCTCATCTCAGCTGGCTCCACCTCTCGAGGCAGTTCGCCTGGCCTGGTCCTCTGGCTGCTGAGGCCGTGGAGCCAGAAAGTCCCTTGCAGTCCCACCCATGCCAGTGAGTGAGGGTACCACTCCTCATCTCTATTCTGTAGCCTCATTCTTCCCTGCTTAGCTCCTTGGGGTTGACACTCACAGTATCTGCTTCATTTTCAGCTTTGGTGATGTCCCTTTATGCTTCCTCTCCTTGTCACCCACATCCCAGGCTAGGCTCCCACTTATTTGGGAGAGGAGGAGGATTGGACACAGGGGACACAGAGGTTCCCCAGGGAGGCGGCATGTGTCCCTGTTTCCCTGGATTAGGTCAAGCCCAGTGACCCAGACAAGTCTGCTAAGAGCAGCCTCACCTCATTATATAAACTTCCAGTAATCTAAAATGATGGGCTTTTGTTCCCAGTAGAGGTGTGTGGTGTATGTGTGTGTGTGCATGCGGGCGCGCACACACGAGTTTTCTAGTCACTTGGGTAAAAATAGGAACGTTAACTTAGATGGTAATGAATGTGAAATGAGGGCTTAACATCTCACATGGCACAAATGACTAAACAGAAGCCCTGAGCCTCTCCTCATGGAACACGCGTTCAGCAAGAGCTACTGTAATAGTGTTTGGTTAATGTCAGCTCAGCATTAAATTTACATTATACTCCTGTGAAGAAGCTCCAACATTACCTGTTAATAACCAAGGCAGTACCTGGGCTTATATAGACTTTTTCATTTTGCACATGAACCAACACTGCAGCTTGCTGATGAGGGATCATGTGAGCTTGGAGATTCGGCGTGCTACAGGATTCCTCGTATGAATAAAAATTCTGGTCAGTGAAGGTCAGTTTCTCTACTCAGGCGAGAACAATGTTGTTTCCCTTCTAATCAGACACACACAGTGTTTGAAGAATCCAGGGGCCCTACCTAAGTGATATGCAGCCCTAGTCTGGGCAGCTCCTCATGCAAGAAATGAATAATCCTTAATAAAGGCTCCAACGACCCTGGCTTCTTTCTGTACTGTAATCAGTTGCTTTAATGGTATGCCCTTGAGTGCCTCACAGGGAAAATGCTATAAAGTTATCTTCCTTATCTTGCTTCAAGGAGGACTGAATGGGTCCAATCAGTCCTCCCCCATGTTGTATTTGATTCTGCCATAAAGACCACTGGAGTCAGCCTCAGTTTGTTGAAAAGCCAGCATTCCCTTTCTCTGTCAGGCTGATCCCCGCCCCTGAGCAGCAGTGGACTTGAAACAGCAGGAGTCACCATCTTTATTGTTAGGCTGTGGAATTTGTTTTAGGCACATTCTAAATCCAGTCTTATGCCTTTTACTTTTTTTTTTTTTTGGTCTGTGACAAAGGTGACCCAATTGTGCATCTTTGATATTATGAACACAGTTCTTTTTGCTCATATCACAGAGGCATGTAACAAAATACAAAGGATAAAATTGTGTCTGTGTGTAGTAAGGACACAAGTTTCATGACTAAATTCAATGACATAATCAAAAAGGTGTTGTCCTCTCCCGAGTCATGAGCTAACAGGCAGAAACCGCCTTTCAGAGTATTTTTTTATAATGCTGAGATACTGCTCAAAGATAATAGGACTAATGAAAATGTCACATTGACAGAGTAGCCTGTATTAAGATTTTACTTCAAGGGGCGCCTGGGTGGCACAGCGGTTAAGCGTCTGCCTTCGGCTCAGGGCGTGATTCCAGCGTTATGGGATCGAGCCCCACATCAGGCTCCTCTGCTATGAGCCTGCTTCTTCCTCTCCCACTCCCCCTGCTTGTGTTCCCTCTCTCGCTGGCTGTCTCTATCTCTGTCAAATAAATAAATAAAATCTTTAAAAAAAAAAAAAAAAAAAAAAAAAAAAATTTTAAAAAAAAAAAAAAAAAAAAAAAAAAAAGATTTTACTTCAAGAAGGCATGATTCAGTGAGTGTGACATTGACAGCACTAGTGTTAGGGTTTACAGAGTTAGTAAAATATTCTGAGAAGAGTATGATAAAGTTGCAATCGGAGTGTATCATTTTTCATTTATTTCTAGAACTAAGTGGACTCCAGTGTTCAGAATTTTAGCCTTCAGATCTTATTTCTGTCTAGGAGAGGTATAGGGAGCTTTTTTAATATCATACTCTAATATTCTAACACAGTGCTTACAAAGAAGTTAATTTAACAGTGTGGTAAAATGCATGTGCCTTAGGACATGTGGAAAATATGCAGGTAGTAAAACTGCATAATGCTAATACATTTCTCCGTAAACAAATGTGCCATGTTTAAGTGATTAAGTACGCTGGAAAAGGTAGAAGTGGAGTCTAACAGTAGAAGGAGAACTAATTTTAAAAAGAATGGTTGCAGCATCACTGAAGACTCAGCTCTCTGGGCTGGGTGAACAAATATTCCAGCAAATCTGGAATGAATAGCAACTCTGTTTACTATGACAGGTTTTATTTGTCTTGGGTGCAACCAAGACCACATGCTGTGTTTTGTCATGTTGGAAATACTGAAGCAGATTTCCTTTGTGAATGTGAATTTTTTTTTTTAAAGCCTTAACACCTCGGTCTCAACTCAGCTAGGTAAAAGCAGTAAGTTCTCCTTTCCTTGCCAGCCAGACATCAATAAATCTTAAATCCCTCCACCAAAAGCACGTAGCTGCAGTTCACTCTCCTGGTGGTAGTCCTAGGTCACTGCCATAGATGGCCCAATCCTTCTCATTTCCAAGAGCTATCTTTCCGTCTTTAACAAAACCCATTTTTTGTTTTCTTTCTCCCATATAGTACAGCTCCTTTAATTCTATTCCCTAGGAAGATGTGCCACTGTGGTTATAGAAACCAAGGATGCAGAAATTTTTACCTAGTGTAAAAATGGCTAATACTCTACTTTCCCCCCTCATTTATATCCTGTGTAGACAAAGCCATGCTACGCTGTTGTCTCCGATCACAATCACTTATTGGAGTTGCTGATTCCGCCGAATTTATGGAAAATGTGTATAGCAGGGCTTAACACTTAGTTGAGAGTGGCACAGTATACTGTGAAATTGTTTAGATCCACTTTCCATCTTGGAATAATGGCGGGTAGCAGATCCTTGTAAAGTGCTCATCACATTCCCTTTTATGAGTTATCGAGATCATTTAGTTAGCTGGGAGATCCAGGGAGAAGCGGAAGGCTACAACTTTAAGAGTGAAGGAAAGATTATTGTTTTCACAGATCAGAATCCAATCTTTTTGTCCTCTGGCCTTTACACTAGTTTGATAGGGGTTGGTATTTTTCTCTAAAATCATATCATTCTGTTTGAAATTAGTTTAAGGCTAATCTTACTCTAAGAAGCCTAGTCAGCACTAGAGATTAGCACATAATTTATATAGTCATGCTCTGTGGAGCAGAGCAGGCAGAGATCAGAGCTGGTGGTGAAAGGGTCGGGACCAGCTGTAGGGCCCTGGCCCACAGTCTTGTGGGCACCCTGAAAAATTCTAACCTTAGTTATGACATGAGCTCTGCTCAATTAGTGACTGCTGTGCACATTCATTGTCTGATCAGGGCCAGAGATAAGACTAAAAAGTTGAAGAAAGGTTCACTCCAATACTTTAAATATTCGAACAAACATCTGAACACCTACTACGTACCAACTAATTATAGATGCTCAGGGACACTGGGGCAAACAAGTACCTGCCCCTATGGAAGTCACATTGTAGTTAGAGAGGGGCACAGAGGTAAAGAAATCGTTTTAGGCAGTAAAAGAAAAAAGAAAACTATAACAAGGCATAAGGATGGAGTGTGGTGGGCTGGCCAACCTTGGTAAGGCAGTCACTAAGGCATGACCCAGGCCAAATGAGGAGAGGCTACTTAAGAGCTTTTCATGCAGAAGGACAGGAAGGACAGAGATCCTAATAAAGAAATGATCTTTAGGTATTCAAGGGAATCTCTGTGGCTGCAGCTTGCCAAGATAAGGGAGAGGAAAGTGAGATGAAGTTGGAGAGAGAAAGTACAGCAAAGTTAAGAAATGAAGATTCCCAAGAATGAATTCATTTTGAGAATATTGATACATGATAAAGTCAACAGTGCATATGTGTTTTTAAAAGTGAAATTATCATATCTGTAGTTTTAAGGACAAAGCTGGAGGCTCAGTAGAATAACTAGGAATAAGTAGGCTGTCTTATGTCGAGCAAAGAAGCAAGATGAGGAACTTCAAAGCCTAGTGTTTGACATGCTGCTATTACCAAGCTGTTCGTATTGGAGTATCTCCAGTAGTAACACTAGTACATTTGTGTATGTTTTTTAAAATGATGGCAATCTCCTTTTAAAATACTGAAGGAGCTGAGTAGATTTTTGTTTCTGACAAGGCAACTCGACCTAATTCTCCTCTCTAGTTCCTCTTAGCACAGCTCTGTGTTTCCCCATCTTTTGCAGCAGAGTGGGTCATGGATCTCCTAAGTGACAGCATTAACCTTCAGTTGGGTACTTGTGCTCCTTACTTACTGTTCCTTTACGGTGAAGGTGGCTGTGTGTTGTTGAATGCTTGCCAATAAGATAAGCTATCTCTGCAAATAAGAACCATCTCAGGAGACCTCCCCATTTTAGGGAATCACCAGGATGCTGGCACCATCGCAGGTGAAATTTAATTTTGTATTCAAATTAACAAACCCATGCAGTTTGCTTGCAGAAACCAAGTGATTAGGCACACAGCTCATCCATAAATATGGATATTTTTCCATTCTAAATTCTGTTTTGTTTGGAATACAGTGACTGTTGAGACATCGTGAAGACTTGCCAAACATCTGGGCCTCTCTGACACTCCTGGAGTCCAAGAAGCAGTTCTCAAGTCTCCAAATTCCACCATAGGCTTGCAGCTTACTGTTCATATTATAAACAGCAAAATCTAGGGCACATAAGTTTACTGGTCTATTTTTCTTTTGGCAGAATTAAGATGTTCTGGTTTCAAGGAAATAGCATGCAACTTGCCAAATACTCCATTCAACTCCTCATGAGGAATCTCTCTGCCTCTAAGAACGTTCTGCCTGTGCTGACCTTATTTACAAAGGTACAGAGTGAAAAAGTAACATTACTACTTCAGAAACAAAGAGTGTTAAATTGTCAGGTGAAGAAAGTTGTACATTTAAGAAGGGAGGTGGGGAAACGCTGAAAGGAAAGCAGTGGGATAAACTGTCCTCAGACCTGTCCCTTGACTTTTCAGTTGCAGTTACAGTGGTACTAACTCTGGTTTCTACCCACATGCCACTTTTCAGTGGGTAAACTAGTATATTTAATAGTTACCCGATCCCTGCATTGGAACAAAGAACTATCAGAAGAGAGATGATGTTTATAAATATATCAGTTAGAAATATAGTTAATTCTTGTGCTGGCTCTGTTACAAACAGGGAATTGGTGAATACTAAACCAGTGCTCCCAGGGGAGGTACAGGGTTAGATTCCAGTGAGCTTCTGGCCACAACATTTTTGTCAACTGATCAATACGTAGCCTTGTTTGGCGTATGTTTCTGTTCGAAGACACTGTATTTAATATATATTGTTTATTCATTAACATCGAATTCATGGCCAACAGCGCCATATCTCAGGCCTGAACAAAGTTTATCTAACACAGTATTCTCTCCATGAGGCACATTCACAGCCTTCTTATGCTTGGAAACACTACACAACACTTCAGCACTCTGACTGGGGACCATTCTAAATAGCAAAACCAACAAAAAGCACAAAAATGCAAAAAGCATGGCACTCAGCAGATCATGAACGGACACCTGTTGACAGTGTGAGACGTGAACCAATAAGGCGGATCATTGTCTTATTCAGCCTCCGCTAGGAATGTGCACTTTGGGTGACTCAGATTTTTCACTGCTCTGTGCATGTCCTCGAATGTCTGTGAATGACCACAGAAGTGCCACAGATATTGATTTTGGGGTTACAAATAGGTTTTAGTGATAGGGAAATCTGCAAATAAGAAAGCCACAAATAAGGATTGACAAGTACAACTGTACTTGTTTTCTTATCCCTAAGAGGAGTTTTAAGCCATAGCTATTTAAAAATTTTAAGAGCTTTTTCCCCCTGAAATTTATAACATAAATATCACTTATTTCTTTTTGCTAGTTAACATTACTTTGTGTGATATATAATCAAAAAAAGAAAGAAAGCACAGGGTAATAAACTTAACCTTAGTGAATAATACTCCCAATTCAAGCAAAAAAGTTGTCTTGTTTAATACGTTTTTCAGATTTCAGGCATTTTAGCAATCTGAAAATACCTGATGGCTGTCTAATAACAAAGTTTAAAATAGTTTTTTAAAATTGAATTTCTTGTTGAGAATAGTTAATCTAAACTGCTTTTCATATCCATAAGTATATATTGCATTGTTGGACATTATGGAATAAAAATAATTCATCATCTGCGTCTACATATGAGAAATGTATATGAGAATTAGCCACAAAAAATAAAATAACAGCCCTTAAGGCTAGTGGCACTCACTCAGCATAACTATTCTGCATTATTTTTCAGTTTAAACAATAGCCAAGTTAATCAAAGACATCTGAAAAAAAAAAAGCCACACTCATCTTCCATTTAGCTTAAAATTTGTATTGAATCCTTGATTTGTGTCATTAGGCATATAATAAGATTGGCCAATCCCTAAGCCATTTGTGGCCAAGAGGGATAAGATGCACTGACTGCCTCAGCCTAAGTCAAGTGTTCTACCCCTTTTGTTCAATGATTCAGTCAGCCACATGCTGAGAGCAGTTCCTCTGAGGCAAAATCACAGCATTCCTGCTACCAGAAGGGGGAGTGGGATGGCCAACCCAACAAACGTCCATTCCATTCTAGGGATAGAGTAGTACGCTCTACTAGTGCCGTGGAAAATCCTAGAGAAGGAGGTTTGAATGGTCCGGACCACTGGGTCTTATCCTTTTTCAGTTCATAGGCCTCTTTAAAAGTCGATGAACCTTTCCTAATAAAAATACATATACGCAGGATAATTTGCAGCGACGTCCATGTTTACAGAAACAAAACAGAAAACATGATCTAGGTTCAACTGAAGTTTTTTACCATAAAAGCAAAACATTGGTATATTTGGCACTTCTTCAGCTTTTCTTGTTCTAACAGCTTTTGCTTTTAAAATCTTGTTGACTTTTTGAAACTTTCTTAGAAAATTTCAGTGTGATTATCTTAAAACACCACAGACTATCCATAATCTGTTTCTTGATGATGCTTGTAATAAATGACGAGCCTAATTCTCTGAACCAGGAGGTTGGCGCCAAAAAGACCCTACTGAAGAACAACTGCCTTTTGATGATCTGGGTCCCTATATCAAAACAAGCTGGGAGTTGAGAAGGGGCCTTTCTTCTACATAACAGCTCACCTCTTCCTGTCATGTTAAAAAGCAGGTTTTATATAAGCATCAGTGATGGTGAGTCTATTTTGAGCTCATGCAAGAGAACCTATAGCTAGTAGCTCTTCGTAGAGTCTAGGGCTGAGAAGACTTTAAAATCTGCCAAAGATCCACAGCATTCTCAAAAGACTTCTCCACTAGATGGTTAAAGAATACAAACAACCAGCACTAAAACTTGCTTGTTCCTCTGGTGGAGAATTAACCTGGGAAGCCTACTGCTGACACTTGCAATGAGAAAACAGGCAGACCATTAAAGAGTTGGTGCAATCATCACCCGAAGTAAATAGAGATTTCTGCCTTTTTGATGGTGGGGCAATCACTATCTAACTTCATCTCAATGAGTTTATTCCTGTGGACTGATGAGGAAAAACAGGCAGGCAAAGCTCAGTGCCTCCATTTCAAAACAGACTTGAAGCTATTCTGGTGATGTCAGTCAGGCCAGAAAAGTGTTCCTGACACAGGAAGGACAAAGCCCTAAGACTATAAATCAGTGAAAAATAATCTTCCCTGATATCAGTTAGATAAAGCCAGTAACAAAAAATGTAAGCATCTAAACGTAGTATATGTGTATGTACCTATGTATACATGTATGTAATTCATTTAGATGTATGTGGATGTATATGTGATATGTACATACGTATGTATAATGTATACACACATGTGTAACAAAGGTAAGTATCTAAATTTATTATATGTGTGTATACAAATATGTATAAATAGCTTTATTTATGGTGAAAAATCAAAACAAAAAAACTAAAAAATGCTGACAGCCCATTTACCATGAAACACTAGCTATTTATGAGATTCTATAGCAATGTTTTGCTTTGGAAATAAAACAGTATAATTAACCTGGTAAAAAACAAGCCCTTTAAAAATAAGTGTAATCTGTTTCTTGTGGTTTTTGTCAGGCTGCATGCCATTCCTTGAATTTAATGTCTTTATTTTTTCCTTCCTATAGGATCCATGCCCGCTTTGTGATGAAGCCAAGGATATACTGGAGCCTTACAAAAACAGGGTAATACAGGTTCCCCCCTCCACTCTCTGAAAGTAGAGCATTCCTAGCCAACCTTCATATGCCCAAGTGGAGTGAAGCAAAGAACCAATTAACATTAGTTTATGGAGAAAAATTTTTCTTTCATTCCTAGACCCAAAAAATAACCTCTCTCAGGCTTTTCTGACACTTTAGGACACCTCTTGCTGACAGATGCATAGAATAAACCGAGATAAAGCACAGATGCTCACAGACACAGTTCACAGCTCTAGGGGCTTGGTGTTGAGATCCTGCGTGTAGGTTTTAGGGAAGGAGCTCGGCGGTGCCACTCTGGCTGCTCAGGGTAGGCACTGCCTCTAGCATGGCAAAACAAGCACCAAACACTATCTTCACTTTTCACCTTTTTTCGTAAAAACAAAAGTCCTCAGATTTATTTCAGTTAGCAAAACAGGTACTAATGGAGGTCTTTCATAACAGCCAAGTGGTCAGATGCAAACTTTAGAAAAGCAGGAAAAAACTGCATTATACAGTGTGACTTTATGTATGTGGAATGGATAGCATACAAGGTATAGATGATCTGCCTGGATCTTTTCTTTGGGAAGAAATTCAATGATTTTTCATTTAAGTTTTCCTTCTATTCTTCAGAGAGAGATTTCAGTGCTAATTTCCACAAAACTCATTACCCCTAAGTGTTTTTCTCTGAGCAGAACTGGTTTTCTTACTCTGACTCTTATGAATCACAACTAACTAGCAGGTGCAATGTTCACGCTTTCTTTAAACTTGTGTCCCCATTCCTTTTATCTTACTCTGTCATTTCCATGGAAGTGTTTTCCAGTAGCGAACCATGATGTCTTTCCCATCCTTATGCAAAGCACATCTGTCCTGATTCTCAGTTTCCCAGTTGGGACATATTTTATTTCACCAGGAATGGAGTAGTGACCCGACACTGAATATAATAGGTGTAATAGCAAAATAGCAAAACCGAGAGATAAGGGATATAATGAAATCAATCAAGTTGTGAAAATCAGAGACATGAGTTCACTTGGGACCTCAGACAGGCAGACAACAGCAAAACCCCTCCACATGAGAGTTAGTCTGGACATCAGGTTGGCACTGTAACTGTTGTATCATTTTGTGCTCTCTAAAATACAGAGCTGTAGTCTGTCTCTGTTTCAGTTTATTTTACAGGAGGTGGACATCACACTTCCAGAAAACTCTGCGTGGTATGAAAGGTATAAATTTGACATCCCCGTCTTTCATTTGAATGGCCAGTTTCTGATGATGCATCGAGTAGACATCTCAAAACTTGAAAAGCAGCTCCAGAAACTTGAGCAGCAAGGTGCTGGAGGCCGGAGGACGCCATCATGATCCTCCACCCACTCTGTCCAAATGGCGTCTTCCTAAAGACATGACCATGGCCTTTTCCATCCCTACAGACATTCTGAACTAGGTGGTGCCCAATAAATGGTGACATTACTCTTCTGACTGATGGAAGTATGGGAATAGTGTGGGAACTCTTTACCTGCTGGCATTTTATAAAATGAGAGGAGTGTATCAGCAGCAAGGGGATGATGGAGGATGGGAGAAATCCATTTGTTTTATTAATTTTTCCCTTTTGTATTAATATGGAAGCATTTTACATTCACTGGACAGTGTGGTTTATAGGAAGAAGGCTCTGCATCCCTGCTGCTGCCTTAAGGGCTTAACTTTTTAATGAAAGAATAAATGCTCTTCCACTCAGTAGATAAAGTGAAATGTGAATTGTTAATAATTGTGCACAGTCAATAAAGGGGTGTTTTAACAAATACATCTGCATGAAGCCTATTTCAGTGGGATTTAATAATACCTGTTTAAAATTAGAATTCATTTGTGGGGGGAGAAGAGAATAATTATCCTAGTCAAAAAGGCTTCATTTGAGAAAAACAAAAGAAAGATTTAAACCTCCAAAATGTGTATAAGAATCTCAACATGCTTCACACGTAGCCAGTGAATTGACTCATAATATTTGAGGGCTGCCTCTGATAGTTATTCACTTGTCATCAATTGAGTTAATTCAAATTGTAAAACAGTATCAGGGTTTTAATATCTTGGAGAAAATTCACTTCTGAACATAACTGGACAGATATGTCATCTAAAGACAATATTCTTCACCATTTTATGTAAAGTGTTAAAAATATAGTTGTGCACCCTTATTTATATTTAGTTAAGTTCGACCACTATAGCAATGGATTCATTTAAACACAAAATTGCCTTTTTCCTTTTAAAATCACATCACTGTAATTTCATCTATAATGAAATTCTTTTGTGAACTATTTTAATGAATTTGGATATTGTGAGTTACTTGGCTAGATTTGAATTTGAGCAGTATGATTTAGTCTTAGAAATTATAGAATATTAGAGCTGGCTAACTTTATACATTGTGTAGTCCTACGCCCCCATTTTATACAGGATGAGAAATCTGACAGAGTTTCAGGGAGTTAGTCTAAGGTAATACAGTCAGTCAGTCAGCTGTCAGACCAGGTCTTGCCCCCTACCCTGAATTTCCAGTACCACCTGGGCTCATGGTACGGATATTATTGTGTTATCTCACATACAACATCTTCAACCATTCTGGACTCAACACAGGTTTGGGAGCAACTTAAAAAGCATTCCAAAGTGACAAGGGGGGGAAATCTTATAATCAAATAGCAGTGTTTATAATTTACAAATTTCTGGAACACATCTTACTTGATATTCCTGAGCCTTGTGGCAGGCAGTATTCTAAGATGGCCCTAATGAACCCTCGCCCTTGTCTAACTCCTTTGAGTGTGGGTGAAACTCATTGAATATGACGAAATATCACTGCTATGATTATGATACATCAAATGGCAAAAGCAAGATTATCCTGGTTGAGCCTGATCTAATCGGGTGAGCCCTCTACAAGTAGAGCTCTCTCTGGCTGGTTGCAGAAGAGATCAGAGAGGTGTGCTCCAGCCAGCCTGAAGGAAGCAGACATCCATGTGGTAAACTTCCTAGTGCGGCCACAGAGCAAGAAACTGGGTGGCTGCTTGGAGCTGAGGCAGTTATTGGCCAGCAGCTGGCAGGAACATGGGGACGTCAGTCCTACACCTTCAAGAAACGAATTCTGTCAACAATCACTGACCCTAGAAGAGGAACCTAAGTCCGGTATGAGAACCAGAGTCCAGAATAACACATTGATTTCAGCTGAGTGAAACTCCGATCAGAGCATCCAGCTACACCATGCCTATATTTCTGATCTACAGAAACTGCAGTAATAAATGTGTGCTGTTTCAAGTGGCTCAATTTGTGGTAAATTGTTACACAGCAACAGAGATCTAATAGAAGTCCCTATGACACTGAAACAAAATGCCAGGTGGTGGGAGTACAAGACTGAATGGGTCCATTTCTTAGACCACCACTGTCTTTTGCGGAGCAAGGACAGTAAGTTAATAAAGCACGACAACATAGTTCAGTGATGGCTGGAACTGAGATATGTATAAAACAGCACAGCGGCCAGATGAGCAAAGTAGCAAAAAGTCTTCAGAGAAAATTAAACTTAATCTAGGTTTTGATGTTTTAATAGAAGCAATAGAGCAGGGCTGAGAAGGAGGAGGCCGTTCCATCCTAAAGGAACAGCGTATGGAAGATAAGAGTATGCAGGGCTTGGCATATTTAGAAAACAGCAGGTGGTTCTTTGTGGCCCGAGTGAAGGGGAAGGGAGTGAAGGAGATACAACCAAGTAGATTGGGACGCACACTGAAGGACCTCAGGGAATGGGATTTTCCCTGCTTGTAACCACGCCCTGCTTTCCTTCCTGCCCTCATCCAGAGTAAGCCCTCTGGCCCCTGGTTCTTCAGCGGCATCTCTCTCTACCCCGCCCGCCTTGGTCCTTGTAGTCTTCAAGCATGCTAAGCCCAGCAGCACTCTCCAGTAACCCTGCAGGACATTCGTATCTTCAAGATAACTGGGGAGAGGGGGCCGCAGAGAAGATGACCCACTTGTGTGGCTGGGCATCCTGTGTTCCTCCCTGCTCCAGGCACCCTGAGAGCTGTGTGCTCCACCCCCCCCCCATGTCCTAGGGTTGCTGATCCTTCTCCTGGGCCACCAGTTGGAAAAATTCCAAGAGTTTCAGAGTCTGTTGAGCTAAGATACAATCCATGGGCTGGCCTGACAGCCTGGAAGTTTTTGGAGCACTTCCTGCCTGAGTATAAGCACATGGTTATATGTGTACAGTAAGTGCAGAGGCTTCATCCAAACAACAGATTTCTGACATTAGAATTTCAAACAAGTCAACAAAAACCCATTGATCCTTATAGTGGGTTAAAGTGTTGGCTGGACCCAGCCTGGACCTAGTTAAAAGAGTTACTAGATCACATAAAGACTGTTGGAGACCAAGGAGACATGATACTTGAAGGATTTTTTTTTAAAGAAAGATGTGCTCTCACTCCTCACCAAAGTAAAAGATTGTCAAGTAATGTCAAGAGAAATGGACATAAGTGGGGCTCATCAGAAAGCCTGACGTGTGTCCCAAGGTAGGAAGAACACGGCGGCCTAACTCCCTGCTGGCAAGTCACGTGAGAGATGAGCTAGCAAGCCACTCCTGCTGCAGAGTGAAGGAGAACTGCTGTTGCTCTGAGTTTGTCCAGAAGAATGTGCGTGGATGTTTCTTCATGGATCAAGTGTTGGCCAAACATGAGACAGGGCTGGCCAGGGGAGCCTCGGGAGAGAAGCAAAGGTAGAATCCTGGGCTTCTATGTGCTGAGGATGTGAGCAGCTGCTCATGTGGAGAGCGCGTCTGCCTAAATCAAAGGAACTGCAGGCGAGACACTTCCCAAGAACCCCTGAAAAGCCTCTGTGAAATGTCTGCTTTAAATGGTTACCAGGCCCGGAGAGCTGGAGGTCATCTTACAACTTCAGCACTTGCTGACAACACTCCTGCCCCTGACCACTTCTTTTGCCTTCCCCCATCCCAACCCTAGAAGAACCAGAGCTTCCAGGAGCAAGGGAAGAAGGGCCTTCCCCTTCCACAGCGTCCCACTGGCATGTGGCTTCACAGTGCACTACAGGTAAGACAACTTTAAAGCAAGTTCTAAGTTTTGATTCTGACATAGGAACAGACACACCAGTGTGAAGTGACCATGGGCCCTTCTGTTGCCTGACGATACTCGAAAGAATCCTGACACTTCTTACTGTTTTTCATTTTTATCCTGAACAGAGTAAGAAATTCCCCATTGAACACATCTTACAGGGAGAGCAGGAGACATAAATAAAGATGCTCTCTGATTGTACTCCATAGCCGGAGTATTGATTATATGGGCTGAATGGTGTTTTTTGCCTATAAATCTGCAATCAATCTACTTATTAATTCACATTGGAGAGAGGAATGTGGTCATGTGACTAAGAATCTTGGAGACCTTCAGCAGTCTCTCTCCTCCAACAGCTGAAAAATAGAAAGGCAGATATCTAGAAACGTGGCATCTGGAAGGTGCTTTCATTTTCCCACTGTTAAGTATCAGACAATGTTTAGTCACTTATTATAGTCATCTTCATACTTTCCCTTTTGTGAAATTATGTTTGCAGGTATCAGTTTGTTTTTTCATAAAGACTAATTTTGACACAAGAAGTTCATCATAATATTCGCCCACTCCCAAAGGAAACAGTAACATAAACTTCTCTTTTTTCCCCTAAGCTAATGCTTTAAAATGGAGTGGAATAAACACTGAGTTGGGGACTGCATGTTGCTGCTCTTGGTTACAGTGCTGCTTTCTTCCAGCTGTCTCATATGACATTAAAAGAGCTTACTGGAAAACATATCACTTAGGCCAATTTATTGCAGGAAGCAAGGGCTCACTCAGACTAGGGCTGTTCTGTTTGTTTATAATAAGGCAGCAACTCATGGAAATGTGACAATGGGAATCCTGGGACGGGCCTCAGGAAGTACCCTTAGAAAGCCACAGAAACGGAGCCAGCACCCCTTTTGCAGTACCTCGGCCTCTTTCTTTCCTTCTTCCCTCCTGACTCACCAGTTCCCCTACTTACAGTATCTGCTTTCTCGTAACTACAACTTGCTCATACCCATCATTTCCGCTGATCCTTCTGTTCAGCAAGACAGTGGTCTGAATCTGTCAGCCCCGCTGTTCTGAAATCCCAAAAGAGGGATTTTACTCACCTTATATTTTACAGCCAGCCACCCAAGTTGTGGTAGCTGATCAGAACAACAGAAGCCACCCTTGGGTCAGGCGCCCATCCTGGACCCAGTCAGCTCTGGGAGCCAAGATCAGATGGTATGCAAATCAATCATTGCCCACTCAGCAGAGACCGAAGGCATGGCTGGCAATGGTCAGTAGCTGAGGTACACATGCAGAAAGTTTAAGAGCATGTCACTCCGTCATATTCAAGAGAAATCGAGAGGAAATGGTTTGGTAAGTTGATTTATATCCTACTCATGGAAGTGATGAGGATTTGAACCAGGGCAACGGGAGTTAGACAGAAAGAGATACCAGGACATGTTTGGCAGACAGGTTGACAAAACTTCAGGACTGACTGGAGGGCTGTGGAGGTGGGGGGAGAGTGAGTAGAAGGAAGCACAGAGTCTGGGATAACTGCTAGTCCTCTTGCTGGGGGTACTGGGTAAATCCTGGTACTTAATATCCCCTGACACAGAGTATAAAAGGAGGGGGAG
The DNA here is from genome assembly GCF_002007445.2 of Ailuropoda melanoleuca. NCBI lineage: Eukaryota > Metazoa > Chordata > Mammalia > Carnivora > Ursidae > Ailuropoda > Ailuropoda melanoleuca. The sequence goes on along the minus strand of NC_048220.1, from coordinate 17,000,719 downwards.
GTTAGTTTTCAGTTGTCCTTGGTGGATGGGAAAGATGGGACGTGGTGAATTTGCGATGCTTGTGGGATATCCAGGTAAAGATTAAAGTTGGAAGTTCAAATCAGAGGTCTGGGCTGGAGGTGCAGATTTGAGAGTCCCCAGAATATGGCTGAAACTGCATCCATCTGGCACTGGCAGAAAAAAGCAGGCTAGGACTAAGTCCTGGAAAATACCAAATTTGACCACACAGACAGAGGAAAAGCCAGTAAAGGAGAACGAGAATAAGAGGTGATAGGATGAGGAGTGGGGAAAGGTCATGCAATTTGTATTCTTTGCTTCCTTTGATTATATAATAGCTACCAGGGACTATTCTAAGCAGTGAGGATAGAGCAGCAGATAGTCAAGGGTCCTTCTCACAGGACCCTTGCATTCTAGAGGGAGAGAGAAACAATAAAGTTATTACAGTGGAAAACAGCCATATCTTGAAATTCAGAAAAGTTTTTCCCAGAATAGCTAACAGTATCTAATATCAAAAGAGCTAGGATAAGGAATTAAAAGATGACACTGGATTTGAAAATTAGGATAGGTCCTAATCCCAAGGACATGTGAATGTTACCTTATATAAAAGGGACTTTGCAGATGCCGTTAAGGATCCTGAGATGGGGAAATTATCCTCGATTATCCAGGTGGGTCCTAAATGTAACCACAAGTGTCCTTGCAGGGGAGACAGAGGGACTACAGGAGAGGAAGCATATGATAGGACAAAGGAAGCAAGAGGCTGGAGTGATACAAGAAAGGGGTCATGAGCCAAGGAATGCAGGTGGCCTCTAGAAGCTAGAAAAGGCAAAGAAACAGTTTCTCCCCTAGAGCCATCAGAAGGAAGATACCCTGCTGACACCTTGACTTTAGCCCAGTAGAAGTGATTTAGGACTTCAGGCCTATGGAACCGTAAAAGAATAAACTTGTGTTGTTTTACACCACCAAGTTTGTCGTAATTTGTTAGAGCAGCAATAAGAAACTAGTACAAATGGTAACTCGACTGTATTGAGAACAATTTTGGTGGGGGAAGGGAGAAGATACAGCCTGAAAGAAAACAGCAGTACGATGATGAGTGGAAGGTTCAGAAAAGATTGCAGAGTATCTATCTTTCAGGAAATTTTCAAACATATCTTGTTTAAAAAAGACAACTAAGAGAACAAAAAGCATCAGAGAGAAGAGCTGAAGACCTGAATAACCAATTAGCTCAATACCCCAAAATGACAAGCCATGTCGGGAAGTACCATAACCTTCAGCCTACGTTAGAAGAGCTAAGCATTCGGGCGTCAGAGTTCAGGGGTTTCCAGAGTGACTGACACTGGAGAGTAAACCATGGCAACCCATCCGCATCCACAGACGCATGTATCGGACCCAGGCCTCTTGTTCACCATGGAGACCAGAATACTTTGACACTGTGAACCAAAATCTTGCACCTGGCACAGATCTTATATCTCTCTATTAACACCGAAATCCATGACGAACATTGAGGCACGGCCGACAGAGAATGGTCTCATCTGGCTGGTCTTTCATTTAGGTACTGATGGTCAGCATTTTACCTCCCTTTTCAGGTTCAGAAAGGATGAGTACCGAAGCCAAAGTACTTTGGAATTATAAAGGCTAGAAGGACACAAACCTTCAGGAAAAGAGGAAAACATTAAAATCATTAAAAAGATGGAGAAGAAAAGCTCATAGGAGAGTGCCAGCCAATAGATTTGACACAATAAGAAGAATCCAGCCACAAACCCACACTGAGTGTCAAAGCCATCTTTCCCTCATGCCAAAATGTTCTATTTGAACTATTCCTGATGGAAAGCTTTCACCCTTAGAAACAAGGTAGGCCTAAGATTAATTGAAAGCTTTCTTAGTAATTCAGAAACACCAAGAAATAGAGAGGATTCAAGTTAAAGGCAAGTTCAGCCTATGGCTGCATTGTGCTACTCACAATTCAACAATGCACCCCAACCCCCTGAGGAACCCCGACGGGCTTTACTGCAGCACCTCATTGCACAGAAGACCCCGGCAATGATCCCAGGTCCTCCTGACAAGGTCAACCCATGCCCTGCCCACTAAGGGAGGAAAGAGAGAAAAAAAACCATAGAAACCACTTCCCTCAAAACTGGGTTTAAATGTGTAAGTGCATCATGGGACTAAGTTAAACTATCAGCTGAGAAACTCCCTTGTTTCTTGATCAGGCAAGGGAGGCATTGTCATATGTTCTTTGTTAGGAATGTAATGCTGAAAAGTAAAAATGGGCATCTATTCATGACCTAGTAAAAAGAGGTGTTAGAAGTTGGAAAGGAACTTCCAAAGGAGCTAGGTTTCAGAATTTAACTCCACCTCCCTCTATGTTCTCTTTGTAAAGTTAGCCTCAAAGTAAGGCCAGCATCACGGTTTTAAGGTCGGAGGAGATTAAGACATTCAGAAACCAGATTGTGGGATTTATTCCCATTGTGATTGCTGACTTCTAGTATCAGACTTTTGTTCTGCATGACAGCTCCCATCTTGCAAACTAGCAAGATTCTTGAATTTGGCAAGGATCCTACTCTGTGAAGCATTTTCAAGTTGGAGTTTTTAGCAATGTCACATTTCTCTAAGCCAGTAATAAAGAAAAGGTTAAGAGGGCAAAGGAAACCACGGAGTTCTCACCTAACAGCATAAAACAACCTCCCAGCTGGCAGGTGCAGGCCAACACATCCAGGGTGATCACAGTCTTGAGTAACCAAAGGTTTTTTGGTTTTTTTTTTAAATCTCTTCACCTTACCAAGTAAGTGCAATAGCTAAAATGTAATTAGCTATTTCCCCCTTTCACTTGATTCATTTAAAGTGGTATTTTCTATTTGTATATGTGTGACTACATAAAAAACACAATATTGCATTTCTTGATATGTTTTATAACCTCTACACAAAGTGAGACCAAAGAATGCCTTCAAGAGAAATAAAGGACACTGCCGTCATTCTACATAAATTTTCCAGGAGTAAGCAAGAGTGGAACAGATAATTACAAATACTGAGAAAGAAGCATCACTTTGCCAATGGCGCAGAGTCTACAATTATGTGCAATTCCCTACTTAGACTTTTTAGTTATGCTGAACATTGAAAAAAAAAAAAAGAAATGATTGGAAGGAGCAAAGAGAAAGGGGGAACTTGAAACACTGAAAGCAAGGAGTTCATTGAAATGGAGATGTTGCCTCACCCTAAGAGTTTGTAGTCCCACTGGCACCCCATTGTCATTTTTTTTAAACCATGGATTTGGGATCCTTATAATCTTCCTTATTGTTTTGAAGCCAAGAATGGTTTCTTCTCACAAAACATTATCACTGATTCATTGATATTTTTTAATGCTCTGACTGGTTTTGCATATCTGGAAAAGATACATCTTCAACTGGTGGAAATAAATCTTTTTCTTCTCTGCCAAATCCATAATATGATCCTTTCTATCACTGACAGCACCATCAGATAAGTAGACGTGCCCTGCTTGATTAGAAGTGTGCTGAGATTTTTAGTAGGAATGTAGTTAGAGACCCAGATTAAGACATGTCCAGCACACCCTACAAATTCTTTTCAGTTCTGTCCTAGAGGTGTCCCTTCAAGTCCCAGCTTGACTGTGGGACCCATTCAGGGCTGACATCCTCCCAAATTGGGTGTCCCAGGGAAGGGAGAGAAGAGAACTTTAAGATGGGTTGCAGCAAGTGATGTTTAGACAAGACTAGATGGGTAGAGGGTGTTGGTCTCTTCAGATCCCTAGGGTCTTCTCCAAGCCCTCACACTAGAGATGAGTTTACACCAGAATAAGCTGGGGAGGGGGAGGCAAATCTGAAAATAAGCAAACCATAGTATCACTCAAAGGCATCAGAAAATAAAGTTTGAGATTCTGCAACAGCACAGCCTTTTTTTTCTTACTCCCTTTCATCATTTGTCAGTAAAATGTAGAACAGGAGAAGGGGAGTAACAGTGACACTACCTAGAGTTGTATGGTATTTTCTATTTTTCCTCAACTTCTATTTTTTAAACTCTATGTTTTATTTTATTCTTTCAGCAATCTGTGATATGAATAGAGCAAGTATTATTATCCTTATTTTTGAGATGAGAACAGTGAAGCCCAGAAAGGGAAAGCGACCTCCATCAGGTCATGCAGTGAGTCAAAGACAGTCCAAGGAATAATACCCAGTTCTGCTCTCATTTAATCCAGAACATTTACCCTACTGGCTTTAAACATCCCTTTCCTCCTTCGTTCTCTGGTGGTGGTTCTCTTTTGAAAATGATCCCTCGCCAACTGTGGAGTGAAGATGGATCCATGTTCAGAGGTGCAGAGAACTGTTGTTTAAAGGCCCCCCAAGGGGCCTGTTTCCATTGCTTACCTGCAAAGCCAATGTTTGAACCTGTGACGGAAGTCCCTTAGAGGCGTCTGCTGGGATTCCTCCCACCTGAGACTGCTGTAATTAGCTCTGCTAACAACTGTGATTGAACGGGGTTTGTTGTAGTCATTGTTCACTGACAGACACAGATAAGAGCCACATCTCAGCAAGTGGTGTTCTAAATGGTGTTTCCTGCTTGGTTAAACTCATGTACGGCACTTGTCAGGGATGCTATTCCCAAAACCTGCTAGCAGCAGGCAGTGTCATTGCTAACGCCTTCCAGAGCCCATGAAGATTCCCAGGGAATGCAGTGCCATGCAGTGGGAGAGACTGTTTCTATTTGACCTTGCCCAAGATCTGGCTGCCCTCCTTCCTATGGAAAACATAGGTGTGGCCTGGCATGATTAAGGGAAAATGCAGTCTTTGTCTTCCTGATCCTGAAGACTCCCACATTTTCTGATCTTTCCTATAAGAACACTTGTAAGTGAAAGTTATAACATGCAGCCTATGCTTTTCTGAGACTGTGCTCTTATTAGAAGCAAAACAAAATGCTGCTTATGAACACCTGCCGGTGAGGACCAAGCCAACAGGCAGCGTGGGCGTTGGATGAGAGGTGTGGCCCTGGCAGTAAATCCAAGTTGCTCACACCAAAGGAAGTGTTTCTAGGGAAGCTATCTGAGCAAGAGATAAATACTTAGTCATTCAGAGTAGGCCATAAATGAGTGCTTCTTCTCCAACAATGGAAGGTCTGATTCCATCCTTTTATTCACAATATACATTCCTTTGTTAAGAAATAAGAGTCTCTGTAATCAAACTCTTGTTGGCAAGTTGTTAGAGAACTACAATTTGTGTGGGTGGTGTTATTTCAACCATAGTTTTTGCATTATGATTCTAAATAACTTAATAAAAAAGGAACCAGGCCCTTGTATATTCTAAAATACTGTGCTGTATATATGCTGTGCCTTCTTACCTACTCCCCAGACCAACCAAGTTTTAAGATTTGACTTCTTAAGCATTTCGTCTCACCTGTCTCCTTGTTTCATTGTTCAACACTCTTGGCACAGTCGAGGGCTTCATCAACTCTTGCCAACGTGTTGCACAAGCCCAGCCTCCTCAATGGTCTCCCCTGCTCACTGGCCTCCCAATGCCATCTCCCATCCTCTTTATCACCGCCTCCAATATCCTTCCAAATCATGGGCCTGATCAGACCACTCACCAACTCATCATGGCTTTCCAGTGCCTACAAAAATGGAAGACCAAATCACAGAATTCAGTATGGTAGTAAAAGCCCTGACTCTAGTCCCCATGTACTGTACCATGCATATTTCCTAAATCCCATCAATTCCAGATTAACTGCCCTTGCATAAAAGCATCATCACTTTGTATCTCTGAGCCTTCCCTCCTCACAAAATCACCCTTTTTGTCTCAACTCAACTGCCATGTCCTCCAGGAAATTTTCCACCTTTTCTTCCAATCCAAATTAATCAATCACTCTCTCCTCCAAGTTTATACAGCACTAGATATATGTATATGTATATATATGCTTTACTAAGATACAGTTCACATACCACACAATCCACCTATTTAAAGTGTAAAATTTAACGGGGTTTTTTTAGTTACAGAGTTGTGTATCCATCACAATTTTAGAACATTTAAAAAAAATTTTTTTAGATTTTATTTATTTGAGAAAGAGCACACATGCAGGGGGGAGAGAGAGAGAGCGCGCGCACGAGTGGGGGGAGGGCAGAGGGAGAGGGAGAAGCAGGCTCCCTGCTGAGCAGGGAGCCTGACATGAGGCAGGGATCATGACTTGAGCCGAAGGCAGACGCTTAAATGAGTAAGCTATCCAGGTGCCCCACAATTTTAGAACATGTTAATCACCCCAAAAAGAAGCCCAGTACCCATTAACAGTCCCTCCCCATCTCACCCTTCCCCAGCCCTAAGCAATCGTAATCTACTTTCTATCTCTATAGATTTGCCTATTAAGGCCATTTCATATAACTGGAATCACACAAAATGTGGTTCTTTGGGACTGGCTTTTTTCATTTACATATTTTTTTCAGAGCTCATCCATGTTTTAGCATGTATCAGTACTTCATTTATTATTGAGTAAGAGTCTGATGTTTGGATATATTTATTCATTTTTCGATTAATGACATTTGGGTTGTTTCAACTTTTTAGCAATTATGAATAATGCCTCACATATACTTTGATTATCATTCAATATGTATGGCTTACTATTATAGGGTTTTTGTTTGTTTGGCCTGTGTCTGTTTTATCACTTGTTGATAAACTCCTATGGACAAAGAACATTATTCCACTCTGTAATTTCCACATGGCAAGTTATTCAATAAATGTATGACGGATGGGTGAATGGGCAGGTATTAGAGGTTTTTACTGTTGATTGTTATACAAGGTACTCCAAATAAAAATATTAGAGTAGAATCAGTAACAAGCCAAGAAAAGACACAATAAATTTACCTAGTATATTATAACAAACCTGGGTGGTTCTTAAATAAACTTTAATCTCGGCCCTAGTTCCTGGAATTCCATACATGGATACCCAGTTGAGTCTTTTCAGGGAGGCAGTTCATTTGCTAATAATAGTTGTGAACTAGGTAGACAGAAGCCTGGAAGACGCTAGACTTTTTCTCCTAAATTGACTCCATGGTGTCTTGTTGCTCTTGGCTTGTGTGAGGTTATTATTATAGTCTAGGATAGTGGTTCTCCACCCTGGCTGAGCATCAGAATCCCCTGTGGAGCTTTTACAAGATACAAATTATCTGGGTCCCGCCTCCCAGATTATGATTCTAAAGCTTGGGTAGGGGCCCAGATGCTCACATGTTCTCAAAACTATAAAGCCACTTCTGATGCACAGCCAGGTTCAAGAATTCCTACATCAAAAGTTGCCCTGAGGTTAAAAAGAATTAATCGTATAGAGCGTGTATGAGCACTTTACTCCTAGAGAGTATTTTACTCATCCTGGGATCACGCCCATTAATACTACCTAATGTTTATAAGGCACTTTTTATTTGGAAAGAGCTTTGCAGTCATCTTTTATTAGCTAGGCTTGCATGCTGGGTGACCTTGTACAAATCACATAATCCCTTTGTGTCTTAAATTTCCTCAAATGTAAACTGTTGGCGGTAATACTGACCCACCCTCAAGGGGTATTGTGGAGACGAATGGGGGACTTTAAGGCATTCAGCAAACATAAAAATGTTACATTCATGCTTATTACACAGATATGAAGTCCTAGTCACAGCTTTTCAAAATGAAAGAAATACCAAAATAAACTTGAGCCTTTCCTGCAACCTTCGTCGTCTCAAAGATCCTTTCCCGACACCACAGTATGGCAATGCTCCCTTTCCAGCAAGACCAATAAACTGACATAATCTATAGTCACAAAGAGAGACAGAGCTAATCATGGCAGCAAATATGTAAAACATCCCTGAAATAAACTTTGTTAACCTTCTCATTTATCATTCATAATGTAATTTAGAGATTATATCTAAAAAACACCCTCTTCTGAAAAAAATTCTTAGAAAATATTTGTGCGTGTTCACACAAGACTTGAAGCTGATGCTATATACTCACTGTTGATGTGAAGCCTGAAGGTGCTTTCTAGTTTGCTGGTTGTTTTTTTTTTTTTTAAGGTTTTATTTATTTATTCGACAGAGATAGAGACAGCCAGCGAGAGAGGGAACACAAGCAGGGGGAGTGGGAGAGGAAGAAGCAGGCTCATAGTGGAGGAGCCTGATGTGGGGCTCGATCCCATAACTCCAGGATCATGCCCTGAGCCGAAGGCAGACGCTTAACCGCTGTGCCACCCAGGCGCCCCTGCTGGTTGTTTTTTATACGGCTATATTTAGCCTCTTCTCATCTCTCCCACGTGGCTGAAAGAATATATGGTCAAAATGAGACTTTGAGACCTAGCTCAGGTTGGAGGTGGGTGAGATTGCGAGGCATAGGAAGTTTCCAACTTTGGAACCAAAGACAGGTCTTGCAAGGATAGTGACCCACAACTAAGGGCTCATTTGCAATATATTTTCAGCTTCTTGGAAAAGGGAATCAGAAAACAGATACGGTTTTTCCTTTTTCCATTCGAAAGGGCCACAAAACTTTCAAGGGCTAGGTCCAATTACATATTCCAATTCATTTTCAAATGAATGGTTTCTGTGCTTCTGAATGGGAATTAGTGCCCTCATCCCCACCACAGCTGATTTGAACTATGAACTAAACAAGCATGACCTTTTTGGGGGCACTTGACCTTGACTATGCTCTCTTCTCTTTGCACTCCATAGAGGTTTGGTTGTATTCCCAAGGGCAGCTGTCTCCTTTAGTTAAGCTTAGGACCTGCTAACAATTAAATTCTATTAAACAAATCTTTATTGAATATTTACGTCTGTGGATAGTACACTGTAGTGCTTACTGTGGAGGCTACAAAAAGTTCCTCGGGTTCTTTTTGAGTTCTAACTCAATGCTCTTGAGTCCTTTAGACAGGACAACACTAACACCGCCCCCCCCCAGAAAGACTCCCAAGGTAGTCAGCTGACATGATGGTTTTCAGAGGAATCCTAGATTGGCCTTCAGCAGACACCAAGATGAAATGTCATTAACTACTCACACAGTATTTTGCTACCTGCAATATCCTGTCAGATGTTGTTCAGAATTCAGAAATTCCTGTGAAAAGAGCCTCAGTGCAGGGAGTCTCACTGGTTGGGAAAGTCATCTATTATGCATAGTTATTGTTTTAAAAATAAGGTTAATTCTAGCATGTTTCTACATCAATCATCCTTTAGAGTTTCAGCATTTTTGCTGAACATCTTAAGGGGAGAAAACCACACAGGCTTTATTTCAATAGTTAGGAGAAATTAATGCTAATACATGCCTTCAATGGGATTCACTTTGGTATCCTGAACACTTTCTTCCATCAATATGGAAAATCCCCAGAAGTATGTACTGTGGATTTTTTCTCTGTAAAGAGATGCAAATGGTTACAATAAGTTGTATGATTTCCTCTGAGTCTTTCGAAGTCCTGTTTTCTCTGTATCTCAAGGTAAGCATCCCTGCTTTGCAGATCTAGAAGCCAAGAAAACATGGATTAGTTTCTTCACTTTCCTCAGTGAAACACAGACCACCTTGTCCCAGACCACTGCTCTCCTTGAAAGCACAGGAAAAACGTATGGCATTTTAAGACAGAGGAGAAATCAGATACAATTTTCTGGTCCAGTGCTTGTTTTAATGATCCTTACATGTCTACTTTCTTTCAACTTCAAGAAATAAACAAACAAAAAACATGGAAAAATACTCAACTATTTGCTTGTGAATCTCTATGACTCAGATCATAAAATACAATCTGGGCAAACCCAAACAAGGCACTAGAGGGTTGAGAGACAAGGAGAATGTTACACATTGGATTTCAGATTTTGAAATGCCCCCTTTCAGTGGTTTCCCGTTTGTCTTCATGTAGAGGGTCAACACTGGCCTCTCATTTGTAGCAGGTCTTTTGCTCTAGAGGAAGCCTTCTCTGGCTGATCACGGACAGGAATTTTCCAAAGAAACTCTTCCACAAAACCAGATTAATGAGAAGCACCCTATTTAACAAATGTGGAAACTTCCAATTTCACTTTTTACATCCCCTAACTACACACCCACCTCCTGAGAGCATCTCTTTATTTCTTTATAGGAAGATTTAAATAAGGAATCTGTTTCCTTTCTAGGTATTTTTGGATTAATAATACTTCTCTCACTTGTATTTTAGTCCTGATGATTAAACAATAAAAATGCTAATTAGTAGCCTGTATCTTGAGAGGAAAAGCTATTTCTTGATGGGCAAAATTCAAGCTGAGATGGAGACCTCACAGGGCACTACGATAAATGGGTTGGGTTGAATCCTAACGGGAAAGGATTAGGGACCGAATTGACCAACTCCAGAGAGAGATTCTGGCTTAGCGGAGAGACTAAGCTGAGATCCGAATATATTACAGACACTCACTCACAAGACTAAAGTTATAAAAATGCAGACATTTATTGTTCATTGGAGAGCACAGAAAATAGGGGGAAACACCCTGTGTCTTTCCTTTTGACCCGCAGATGACTTTAGAAATCAAACAACTTATACGTTAAGAAATTAATTTTCTTTTTCTCCTATTTACTTTTCACTTCTGGACAGACACTGAGCTAGGGTGAAGAGAACAGTGTTAGAAGGGCATCATGAGTACAATACCCAGAATCTGAACCCCTTCTTCCCATAAGTACCTATGAGAAAGTCAAAGGTGAGGCTTTCAAATTCCACATCTGTCAATTATTAGCTCCAGGGTGGTGGGCAAGTCTGAATTTCTAAATGCATTAGTTTTCTCATCCACTTGAGGAGGAAAAATAATATGTATCTCGTTGGAATGCTGTGAAGGTTAGAAAAGCCGATCGATGTATGAGAAAACATCTGGAGACTAAGCGTATATTAGCACTCGGTACATGTTAGAATAATGAGTGAATGGAAGAAGTCAGAGAGGAGTCGAGCTCCCATTGCCCACAGGCTAAAATCTATATATTTAGCTGGGTATTCAGTGTGCTAGAAAATCTGCTCCTTTCTCCTCACCAACCCTTTTCTGACAACTGTCCTCCTGTAGTCAAACATTCTCCAGTACGCCTTGAATTTGCTCACCTTCCTGTCTCTGGCGTTCTGACCACCCTCAGCCTCCATCTGCCAAAATGCTACCCATCTCTCAAGGGCCACATATCCACTGTCTCCAGGAATCTTAGAGGACTCATCTTCTCCTCCTCTAAGCCCTGGTCCTGGTCCTTACTGTCTAGAGACATAACCACAAAACACTTATTGCCCCAGCAGACTCCCTGCAAAGCAGAAACCACGTATACGGTTCCCATCACTGTGCATCCCACTCTGTGATGCCTTGCCAAGAGTAGGTGCTGAATAGATTCATGATTGAATAAATGTACAATTTCTCACCCTGCCCCTGTTGCGCTCTTGGACAAAACACTTTGCCTCCTTCAGTCTCAGTTGCCTCAGCTGTGAACAGAGGATAACTCTGCATGGATGTACTCCCCAGGTGTGCTGGGAAGAATAAATGAATGACTGAAAAGCAATTTGAAAATGTAAAATGAAATGCTATATATAAATGTTACATAATCAAAATCATTTCCCTCTGTATTATGTTTTATTTGGCTTTATATCTTGGAGTTCTTTGTGGGTTTCAGAATCTCACAGATGCAAAACCATCCACATTAGCACCTAAATTCTCTTGGGTAATAAACGATTGTGTGTATTATAGCTCACGGCTACTTCTCCCTGGCATACTTACACATGAATCTGTCATAATTTGGGGGTATTCATAATAACTAATGATACAATTCATTTCTAAGGGATAATCCATTTTTTCCTTCTTTAGCCAGTTACTGTTCCCATACTGCTGCCTCAAGGGAATTAACTTCCATTAAACCCCAAATCCAGATGATGAGCACACTGTTTGGAAGCCGAAATTGAGGAGCTTACAGTCTGAGACCTGGAAAGTGGTTTGGGGTTTTGAAGCACTACTTGTTTTCTATGGTTCTTTTTGTCCCCAGTTCTGAATCCCTCATTCCCTTTATTGTAATGTATGTGTTACCAAGTGCTCAATGCAGCCTCATTTCCCAGGTGCAAGGAAAGACTGGATTAGCCCTTTCCACAAGAAAACGGGCAACGCTAGTTTAAAATACTATTACTAAAAGAGGCTTCTGACTTTTAGTCCACTGCAGGACATGAATCCTAGAATGGTCCCTTCACGAAGATAGCAACCCTGAGGAAGAAGAGACAGTAGCGACATAAGAGGGTGACTGTGAGCAACAAGCGAGTAATTTGATGAAAAGCCGTGGAACAGTGCAGGACACATGGTGAGTGCTCAGTAAATATTAGGAATTGTTGTTATTGGCAGACGGCCCATTATGAGCCCAGCCCTGTGCTAAGAATTACAGAGAGCTTCTCAGTTGAGATTCATAACAAGCCAATGAGAAAAAACTCAACACTCTTCATTCCCACCCCATTTGGCTCAGAGAAGCTCAGCACCTTGTCCAAGGTCTCAAAGTTAGGAAGCAATGGGAAGAAAATCCAACCTTCAGTCTATTGTGTTTCTAGAGCCCATATTCTTTGTCCTGTTTCTTAGACCACCCTACGGTTCTAAGGGCTGGGAGTCTATTTTTCCTCCCTTGTATATATGACCCTCCCTTTCCAAATTCCTCAGTGTTACTCATTCTGTTATGAAGTTTTAAAATTACGAGTATTTTTCAACCTCTTCTAGTGGCCTTTTGACCAATGTATGTAATTTTATGTATCAGGCCATTTTTCTAAGACTATTCTAGTCTCTCATCAGACTTGTACTCATAGTGGCCTCCATTTTTAAGAAGTTCAGTGCAGTTTTTCTTCCAGGGCATGTATGAGGAGATCCTATGTTTTTGTAGAACGGAGGCTTCCCTATCCCACGCATTTCTGTGACATTTTTACTTGGTTGGACCTGTGGCAATAACACTCACAGGGGACACATGCACTGTCATTTAAATGCATGAGACATCATTGTTTTGTGGGTGGTAGCGCCCTGGCTGCAGACATAATATCAGAGCAATCCCTCTGTTACAAAACATCTCCTAGTTGTGGTGTGTAAACTAACATCATACTTGAGTTTGCAAAATCGCCTACATGATATTTGGTCCTCTATATGGCAATTAATATTTCAAAGAGCCTTATCATGAGTTATCTCTCCTCTCTGTGAGATTAATCAGAAGTATCGCTGCAGTTTCATAGTTGGGAAACTCAGGTATGGGAAGGTTAATGGCTTACCCGTAGTCTTAGAATGAACCTATAGCTAGCTGGTATTAGAATCTGCTGCTTCTGATTGCATTTCTTTGCTAAGGTCTTTAGCTCGGTCTGTTCAAATTCTGAATAATTTTCAAAGTGAATACTTCTTGAGAGAGGTGGTGAAAATGGAAAAAGAGGGAAAAACAGTATTCACTTAAGCAAAGCTTCCAAAAACATTTGGTAATCAAAGAACAAGGATTGTGAGGGCCCTTTTTCCTCATTTCCATTTATAGAATGAAAGGACAATAATCCAATGAGATTAAAATGAATAGAAATTCCAAGTGTAGAGAGGAATTGTTCTGTCCACGCTATTTTCCTATTTCAACATCATTTTGTTCTTTTCAACAGTCACTATTGCTATAAATGTCATGTATTTGCAGTGCTTTGTAACCACTGTCATCACGTCCCCCTAAGCAGCTAAACAGAGTGGGCCAGTTCTGCCACTGCGATTTTACTGCGAGGAAGCGAGAGTAAATGAAGGTTAAGCAGCACTCAAAGCTCAGATTAGAACTCACAGCTCCTATCAGTCACATCCTTTAGAAATTTAGAAGGTTCCAAAATATTGTGTCAGTGTCAGAGATGGGTGACAGTGCCTGAAGGCAAATTTGCTCACCACGCACACCACCACAAAAGGACCAGCCCTGCTTCCACGGTCTCACGTCAAACTTCTCGCTCCCAAGCCATTCCACGAACTTCCTCATCTCTTTGAGGGAAAGAAAGTTCCTTCAGTAAAACAGGTTAATACTAAACAGGTGACTTCTATGTCCAGATTTCCATGGTTTTCTGTTTGTTTCATACAGATAGGACAATAATGAATTCTTTTTTTTTTTTTTAAAGATTTTATTTATTTATTCGACAGAGATAGAGACAGCTAGCGAGAGAGGGAACACAAGCAGGGGGGAGTGGGAGAGGAAGAAGCGCTCACAGCAGAGGAGCCTGACGTGGGGCTCGATCCCATAACGCTGGGATCACGCCCTGAGCCGAAGGCAGACGCTTTACCGCTCTGCCACCCAGGCGCCCCGATAATGAATTCTTACACAAGTAATAGATCTCCTTTTCCCTTGTAGAATATGGAGATGGCCAAAACTCAAGAGATCATTGGGAGAATGACAGCCAAAGGAAGAAGTCTGTGCCAGTGATACCAATTAAAAAAGAAGATGGTATGAAAATGTGAATGAGTCTAGACATGCTGTCTCTTATGTGTCATCCATTCTACAAAGGAAAATGGGACCAGTAACTTGTCCAAGAACCCGTGGACAATCATGTCTGTATGAAACAAACAGACGGAAAACCTTAGAAATCAGGAAACGGACATCTCTCGTCTAGTTCTAACTTCTTTCATAAAAACAATTTCCTATTTCCTTTTTTCATCATCTAACATAAATACTATAGCGAGTACAGTCAACAGGCAATGTTTGGCTCCTATTGCCAAGGTGATTTTTAAAATAATCACTAGCATCTGTAAAAAACCTTCACAAGGTGTGAATATGATAAACACTGTTGGCCAACTTTTTCTCTAGCTATATCCAGGGGTGGGGGAAAAAAAAGAATCCAAGGAAATACATTTTTCCCCTGATGCCCCCATCCCAACCTAGGCAGAGACCTGGTGTGTATTCCATTCAGGCTGTCTACAGGTAATTCCTTGTGGGCAAATGCCATTCTCTCAAGACACTAAGCAGCATGGTAAGCAACTGTTGCAACTGAATGGAATAGACTCCCTTGCCTGTACCTGTCTTTCGATCCACTAAACGAGGAAGGGCTTAAATACATGCAATTTCTGCATCACAAATCAATTTTCAGGGCCTACTAAGGACTGTCCAGACCCTGATTTTCTTGCCTGACAGCCTGCCTTATGGACCTTCCCCCACTGAGACAGGGAGCTGAGGAGACACCATTTGAGATTCAAACCAGGCCCAAGCTCACCTCAGAGCTGTAGCCTTCCCTGTGGTTGGGCCATTTCACTCCTTTTCAGCTACAAGCCTTTTGCCTTCCTTCTTGCCAGGGACTCTCATTAGAAATTGCTCATGAGAGCTGAGCAGGTCCTTAGGAGGTCCTTAGGAGGGCCAAGCTGCCACTGAATAATTCCTGTAAAGGTCCACAGTCCCTAACACATGAGAAACTAAAACCTTCAGGACTTCTGAATCTGAGGGAGCCAATGGTCAGTGAGGAAAGTGTCAGGGCACCAGAAACCCTGACCCTTTTCCTGCCTTGCTGAACTTCCTTTTACTAACATGGTTTGAATGCCTACTTACGGCAGGCGCAGCTCCAGGTACAGAGGCCGCTACGCACCCAAAGCTACGGTCTGGGGCTTGCTAGCACTCTAGGCCTCAGCCTGGAAGGCAGCACGCAACCCTTTGCTGTTTGACTTGTTATACCCACAGCTCCGTGTGTGTAGCTGCAGCCAAGGGAAGGGCTTAAAAACAGGCTGAGGAGTCTATCCGCCTACAAAAGGAGCAACAGTGACCCGGCCGGCCAGAGCCCACAGAGCCTTCTTCAGCCGAGACCGGCCCAGGGAGCTCAGGCTCCTCCGGTGCCCGCCGCTAGGGAGGTCCCTGGGCTCGGTCCAGGGACTTCGGAAGGGGTAGGGGCCGTGCATGTGCACCGTGGGACCCACGTGGCTCGCTCGGAGGCGTTCCTGCCCTCGAGGTTGGGCTCCGGGCCCTCTGGCGGACCCAACAGACAGCAGCAGGAGGAACAGCGCTGCGGCTGCCTCCCCACAGGGCAGCCCGACCTCCGATTGGGTCTTGGGGGCTCCGGCGCCGTCTAGCGCCCGAGCCCCCCTTTCGCCCCCGGGCTCTGCCCAAGTGCCTCAGGCGCTTTGGGTCGGGAAGGGCGCCAAGGCGTCTGGTACGGTTCCCTGCAGCAGGTGGTATGAAAGAAGGGCTGAGGAGGGGGACGTGTAATGAACTTTCCAGGAGGTCCGCAGAGTCGGAGTTTCTTTCGGAAAGAACCACCAAACCGCAACCAGAACCTTTTCCAGAGAGTCCGGAGCTCCCAGTTTCGGGCCCGGGCCTCCAACTGTGACTGGGTGATGTGGCCCGGGGCTCACCCTCTTTGGGTCTCGGTTTCCTCAGACAGCTGGAGCTCCTTCGGGGCCAAGTTCGGCGTCTCCCGCGGACGCCAGGTGTGGGCGTTGTCGACCCGGAGTCGGTCCGCGCTGCGGCTGAGCTTCTCGCTCCACAGCTCGCCGACACGCCGCGACCCCTAGGGGTCTGGGTGGCCCCAAGCCTCTCTCAGCCAGGGCCTCCTGGGGCCGCCACTTCCCTCCCAAGGCGCCCGAATCCCGGAGCAGCTGCCCCCACAGCGGTAGTCCGCAACCCCGACTCCCCACTGCACCCAACTTCTCCGCCGCCGGCGCGACTCCGCGCCAGCCCTTGGCTGTGACCGATTGGACCGCGGCGGCGGGGCGGAGCCGGGCACTCGGCCCGGCCCACAGCCTCCCGGATTCCTGGAGTAACCGCGATTGGCTGAGGGCTCCGCCAGTCACGGGTTAAAGGCGCCCCGCCTCCGCGGGGCTGGCCCAGGGCTGACTCCGCCCCGCCCGCCGCGCGGCCCCGCCTCCCTCCGGAGCCGGGTAGCCTCAGCCCGGCGGTCCGCCTCATTCGCTGAGCAGGTCCCTGAATTGTCAACGCGTTCCGGGCGGCTGCTGAGCCGGGGCGCCCGCCGGGCTTGTTGTGCTCCCTCGGAGGTGCCTGTCCGAACCGATGTGCGGGGTTCGCTAGGGCGAGAACAGGCGCCGGTTCGGGGCAACTTGGGATTCAGGACCCGCAGCAGGGGCGTCGGTTTGGGATCCGGACTCAGCGAGGAGGGTGAGTGGCCGCGCGCAAGG
The DNA here is from genome assembly GCF_002007445.2 of Ailuropoda melanoleuca. Taxonomy (NCBI): domain Eukaryota; kingdom Metazoa; phylum Chordata; class Mammalia; order Carnivora; family Ursidae; genus Ailuropoda; species Ailuropoda melanoleuca. Next base: position 16,983,672 of record NC_048220.1, on the reverse strand, counting down.
CGAGCGGCTCCTCTTGGCGCTGTTCGGCGAGCTGGGGGGACTGGACGGGTCTTGGAGGGTGTCGGTGCGTCCGTCCGAGCGTGGCCGCTGTGGGGAGGTCAGGGCCAGACGGGATTTACTCCTTGCCGGTATCGCCACTCCCGAACTTGTTTCAGAGCGTCGCAACTCGGTCCGGGACGCGGCTCTGCGTTTTCACCAACTTGGCATGTTATAATTGCCATCATTAGGTGGGGCCTGGGGACGTGTCCCCTGGCCCTCTGCGGCGGCGACAGGCGCACTGGGGGCGGCCTCCGTCCCCAGTCGTGTACCGACAGCAGTTCCTAGATGGCTTGAGGACGGGTTTCTGAAAAATTAACCCGCGCCGGAGGCGGTGCGGCTCGATAACCGGGCGGAGGTGTCTGAGCTGTAGCCTGAGCCAGCGACCATCGTCTTCGGGGTGGGTCTTCAGCGGTCAGAGAACTTAAGTGACCAGCTACGTTCTCTCGCAGGGGCTTCAGTGCTTTGCAATTACTGAGAGGAATTGACAGCGCGGTTATTAAACTTTGTAAAGTAATTACTTTCTATTAGCACTTGTATCCACATCCCTCATGAGGTGTTCGGACCTTCACATCACCTGCAAGGTGTACCCGAAGGACTTCGTTAGGACCAGGGGGAGCTGCTGTCTATCCCAGTGCAGGGAGCCCGGGAAAATCCTAGACGAGACCGTGAAAGGGACCACCAGGCTGGTCGGTTGGTGTTTAAGTGGTGAAGTTGTGACAGGAACTGACAACACAGGATTCAAGGTTAAACCTGACACTTCATTTGTGACCCAGTCTAGGATATTTTTCCTCTGTGTCCTAATGATAAGGGCTCAAAGCAGCTGGTTTTTCTGAGGGCAGTTACATACATGTAGTTTATATTATGTGTGGACTCAATAGAACTAAATATAATATTTTCTTGTAATTCTTATTGGATGTGAGTGAGAGCTTATTGAGCATTCTACAGACTTGGGTGCACAATTTGGGAACATTTTGATCTTTGAAAATATATAAAAACGTTGAGAGATAGAACTATTCATGCTTGTATATGCATATGTAGATGTGCCTGTGTGTGTGTGTATGTGTGTGTGTGTGTGTGTAAAATTGATAGGTGAATAAGATAGAAATATATGGAGGGGAAACAGCCTTGAACTTGCTCTGTGTGGAGAGATAGACCCTCCGATCTATGGGGTGTATGATGAGCATGTGTGTATGCATGTCTGAATCTGCCTGGTCTGTCTGGGTCAGTGTATATGTCCATGAACTTTATGAGCATTTAGTTCAATACCACTCGGTACAGATTCCGAGTTCCTGTTTTACAGCCCAGCAGCCGCCAGCCGGCCCATCTGTTAAAACATAACATGTACACTTCAGTCACTTCAGTTGGAGCACTAGGGTGGAGCGTGGGTAGGGGGCAACTCTTGTAGGAACAACATGCTACAGACAAAGACTGCCTCTCAAGTTCTGAACTTGTGATTTTGGTAAGGGAGAAAAGGAGTGCTTGACTCTTCAGTAATGGCAAACTACGTTTTGTGAAATAATTATAACCATGGTTTGGGGAAAGGGAGTTTATAAGAGAAAAAAATAAAATCCCTTTAGAAAATAAATGTGGTGCTTGTCACATTACCATGCAACACTGGTTTACTGCTTTGCAGTAGCGTGTATATCAGAAACTGTTTTCTTTTGCTTCTTAAGAGAATGCATTAAAACTGAATTGTTTTGCACCAAAAAAAAAAAAATCCTTAATAGAAGTAAACAGAGCTTTATTGCAGAGGCTATTTAATCTCTAGAGTTAAGACTGCCTTAGTAATTCTAATGAAACATGTTTTTAGGAATTTATAACCTGGATATAAATTCATGGTCAGCCTAATCACTGGTTACAATGGTTCACAATTTATAGTTTAAGAAATAATAAAAAACCTTTATCACAAAAATTCTGATGACTAAAAGGGTATGGGAGGAGTATAACAGCTTAATAAGTTCCTGTAGTCAAGTGACTGATACTTAAAAAAAACTATAAATGCCTTTAATAACATAATTACTTTTGGTGACAAAATAGAGGCAATATTTTTGAGAAGCATAGTTGATATTTTTCCCAATAATTTTATGCTCATAATTACAGTTTAATAATGGTGTTTATTATTTATTATATGTGGGCAGAATAAACTGGAATGGTTCTTAAGAACTCATCACAAAAAGTACTGTTTTCATTTTTATGGTGCTTAAAACATTTGGGGGAAAATATGCATGTCCCTAATCTGTGAGTGTCTTTAAATTTCTGATGGACTACAAAGACAAAATAATTCTCCTGCCTTGATATGAATCATCAGAATCAACTGGGCTGGTCCTTAGAAATTCAGTTTGTGGGCTGGACTCTCTTCTCTTGGATTTGATTCAGGTGGGGTTTAGTAATCTGTATTTTGAACAAGCACCCCCCCCCAAGTGATTCTGATGCTAGGGATCCCTTCACCACATTTTGAGAAACATTGGAATGGTGTTTATGACATAAAAGAATGATCATAGTCTGTGGATTAATTTAATAAGTAATTGTTCTGATATTTCCAGGTGGCATTTACCAGCCTTGTGAAATTTATGGGCAGCGCTCGAATACTCTGTCCTCAACAATAGCACCTTTGGTTCTGTATTCAGAGTTGTTTTGGAATCCTCAGCTATCAGTATTCCAGGTTAGCCTCAATTCTAAGGAAGTCTTTCTAGAGAAGCAAGGTAGTAAGATCTCTCCCCAGTCTTAGTCCCTCCAATCTGTATTCCAAATCCAGTGGGTTTCTGGGGTGCTCTGAGGTGACTTCGCCAGTCATAACTCACATGGTTGGACATTTCTCCCTGGAGAGTAGAAGAATCTCAGTCCTCAGGAGCCACCTTTGACTCCAAAGCCATTCTAGGCTTGGGGACTAGTACAGATTTACCCAAGATCGAGAATCTCCTTGGGAAGCTGTAGCTGATCTGCCTCTTGGTCAGGAAAGTGCCCTAGGCCAACTATCCAGAGACTAGGTGTTCCCATTTTCCACGACTCATCATTTTGAGCTACCCAATTAATTGGATAGATAGATTTTTCAGCATTGTGGAGAGACGGGTTGACAACTGATTGCTACTTCTCTCTTCAAATCACTGGGAATTTGGACTTATTAATTATTGCCAATCAGTTTTTATTTATAGTTTGATACTGACATTCAGGGTCTATTCTCCCATTTCAGACTGGCGTAATTCTCAATTTAAAACTTCTAAATAAAATTTTAAAGGGAAAGGATCTAACAGAAGCTGTTGTTCTTCCTTCCTTCTACCATCCCCGTACTTAAAAAACCTAATGACTTCTCAGAGGTCAGAAGTGCCTGGAATATTTACTCACCTGATGACAAAAGGACATGGAGGGGCTGGGACACTGAACTGGGATTGTTCCAGGCCACTGGATCATTACTGGGACTTTCACGGAGCAATTTCTGTTTTAAGGAGCACGTGGCAGGCATGTTTATAGGTCACTTATCTTAACAATCCTTTGAGTACAATGCTTCTTTTCCCACTTTGTTACAGATGAGCAAACAGCAGCCACAAAAGAATGATAATATTTAGATCCTGTCTTTTACATTCAAAGATAACACCAATAACTGAGAAACTGGCCTTGCATTTGAATTATTTTTATTTAGCATCATGGTGATATGATAGGATTATGCTTAGTCATTCGTATCATCTATAATTTTTTTTACCTCTTTTTTCAAATTTATTTTTATGTAAAATGTGACCTTGAAAACAGTTTTCTTTCTAAAGTTTACCACCAAATATGATAATTGGTTCAATGACCCTAACCTTAACCAGCCAGGCTTGACCCGGAATGGCAAATAATTTGCTCAAGGTCACAGAGCACAGCGGCAGTAAAGCCTATATGTTGAATTCTTTGGACTCATATTTTAGACCTGTACCACGTTGCTAGTGAGTCTACTTATGCCGCTAGTAATGTTTTATGCTGGCAGAATAGAGTTGTTTATATTTCATTTGCCCAGATTCTACATGATGAATGAACCTAGAAAATTTTAAAAGCCTAACGTATAATCACAGCCCCTGACTGTACAATGAGATTTGTGTGCCTACTTAAAAAACTATGGTAGAATGCTACTTTTCTTGAAACTGGGCTATGGGTCACTGCAAGTTTCTAAGCAACAATTCTTTTTTTTTTTTTTTTTTGGCCATGGCATACTTTTGACAAAATTCTTTGGTAAAAGGAATTTGACAAAGGCTTTTCTAGTTTTTTAGCATTCTTTCCCCACCCGTATTTCCATGGCAAAATCTTCCTATAAGATACTTACTTCTCAAGTCAGTCTGCCCCTTTCACATCTCCTAATACTTAAATGTTGGCCATTTTGACCAGTTTTCCTCCAACATGCCCTTATCAGGCTTCCACCTTCACTTCATAGTTTTTGGGGCCTAGTCACATCCCCTAATATAGAACAGTCACTGAGCTGTAGAAGTTCTACCCTAGCTTTAGTTTTGTGGATTTAACTACAACAACAATAAAAAAAAGAGAAAATAAGAAGAATATCAAAATCACATTGATAAGTGTGTCATATTAGGTATTCTAAGCTTATAGTTTCCATGGGAAATTTAAGATCTAGATGAATGAAGTGACAGATGCACTCATCTGTGGCCTTGCAGACAGACACTCTTCGGACACAAGCTAAGCAATGTAACTGAAGACAGCATTCTAGGTTACAGAAGAAAAACAAATGTTAAGCTCTGAGAAAAGAACTGACAAAAAGTGAAGGGTTGGGGATGGATGGGATAGGGAGAGTGGAGGGAAAGAAGCCCCTCCAGTGAAATGCCAGACAGAGTGGTAAGAAATTTATAGAGGTGCTGATGGTGTGGGGTTTCTTGGGGGCACTGGATTCTGTTTTATATTGTCTTCACAACCCGCTCGCCCTGCTTGCTTTAAATAATTTATTATAGCAGCAGGCCTTCCTCTGGTTAGTTTCCTTTTTTATAACTTTTTCCTTCTCATCTCTGGGTCTAATCAGAGGCATATATAATCGTGTGGCTGCTCTAGAGTCCTTAGGAAAATCCGTGATCAATATCGCTACGTTATAAACCCAGGCTGTTATGTTCTATTTTGCAATGTTTTCTTCCCTGTTATATTAACCGAGTATCTATGTTTTAAACAATATTTTATTAATCTTTGCACAATGAGACTATGGGCTTATTCTTCTTGGCTGGAAATATCTTTGGAGTAATCCATCATCAGAACACCATTGATCTAATGATGTATTTATTGCTCACTATTGTAGCACTGGCAAGAAACCCAGTATGGTTCTAAAAATTTGATTAAAAAGAAATCAAGTTTTTGCAAGGCGTAGCCATCCAATTATGTTAGCAGCTGCCAAGTATATTTTATGCTAAAATATACAGACATATTTCAAGTGAGCAAAATGTGATCTTTTCAAAAGCTTTTAAAACTTTTTGCTATGAGATAAGTAGAACAAGGAGATGCCTCATAATTAAAAAAGTTATAAGTGCACTCCCCATCTCCGTCAAAGGTAAAGTATAGTATTTTTTCGGGTTATGTCTTTAGACACTAAAATGGATAGTTTATCTGTTTCATTGGCAGTAATAAAAACAGTGGTGATGGGGCATCTAGGTGGTTCAGTCGGTTAAGTATCTGCCTTTGGCTTAGGTCATAATTGCAGGGTTCTGGGATCCAGCCCCGGGTCGGGCTCTCGGCTCAGCGGGGAGCCTGCTTCTCCCTCTCCCTCAGCCTGCTTGTGCGCTCTCTCTGACAAATAAATAAATAAAATCTTAAAAAAAAAAAAAAAACTACGCAACAGTGGTGATAAAAACGAGCTCCTAGTCCTTGAACGATTTTCCAAATAATCATTACACATCAAAATTAATTAGCAACAGTAACTGAGTACCTATCATGGGTAGTACCTTTTTTCTACTACTCCAAATGCAGCTCCAGTATTAGTGCCTTTGGGAAGCTTTTCCATGTCCATCTTTGCGCTAGTTTGTACACTGTCCACAGAACCATCTCTTGTAACCCCACCCTCTCCTGACTGGGAGCCGCTGGAGGGCAGGGCCCATACCTCTCATCTTGTGGCTTCTCAAGAAAGGGTATGTAAGAAATAGTTGCTGGGTGCACTAGAGGCTACAAAAAATTACAGGTGAACATTTGCAAGGCCTTCAAAGGATGTGCACAAGGATACTCACCACCAGTTGAAATGGTAGCGATAACTAAATCCAAGCGCCAGACTTCCGGCTCTAGCCCGTCTCAGTGCCTCACGTAACTGTTTCATTTCTGCTCTTCCATCTTCAGAGTTTCCCTCTACTCCATTCCTGCCTTTCCTCCTCTTCTCACTACCTCCCCATTGTGACGTCTTCAGAAATGTCTCCAACTCCACCCACTCCCCCACTAGTCTAGGCCATGTCCCCCAGTTCCCTGTTTTGTTCTCATACTCCTTGTGTCCTATCTTGAACAGGCAGCTAACTCATGGGCCCCACTTTGAGGCTTGGGGCCGCCCGAGTCGCCTATCTTTTGAAATCTCAAATGTACTGGTTCCTTTTGCCATCCAGGGCAGCCAACTGGCTAACTTTGGCTGTGGGAGGCCTGGGGGCCGTGGAGGAACAAGATGGTTGCTGGGCCTATAGGCCACGGATAACCAAAGCTGAGCATAATGGGGAAACCTAACATTTGTGAGTGAAGCTTCTTTTAAAAAATTAAAATTCCAGCAGATTTTTAATTTCAGAGAGGAAATATTTTTCATCTCTAAATCTTTTGTTCAAGAAGCATCCCCTATACAATCACGTACATGAGGTCATCTGATGGCTTAGGTCTAAGTTCTTACCTCAGTTCTTACGTCAGAGTGGCTTACTAAGCTCCTGCTTGGATCATGTGTCCAGGTGGAGTCTATGGAACAGCCAAATTAAGCGTAGAACTGCCGAGGTCAGGGCCTTTAGGATAGACCTTTTATGTTAGATCTTAACGCACTTCAAATGACTACAAGAGATCAAGGACCCCTGTTTCCTGTCTCTTCCGGGAGATTAAGCTTCAGTGAACATAGGTGCTTTCTTCTCGTACCTGCCAAGAAAATATCATTAGAAAACTGAGTGATTACATCTGAAAGTTCTTTAGATGTTCAAGGCAACAGAGAAGATGAGCAATCCTAGATGAGGTCATGGACTCCCTGGTTGCTTTTGGATCTTGTGAGGAGCACTTGCCCCCGCCCGTCCCAAGGCTTCTGCTTTCAGCTGGGTGCTGGGGGCTGGGAGGATTTGAGCCTGGCTCCACGAGGGGAGAGGCAAACATCTGTGGAGCCCATCTCTGTCCCTGTGACCAGTGCACGTTCGCCCTGTGCTGCTTTGCTTTGGCATTTTCTCAGAGCTGTCTTTCAGCGTCCCATGTATCAAATCTTCCTCTTCCACTTTGTGAACATGTTACATAAACTGAGGTTCTCACAGCCAGGAAGTTCTCATCCTTAAGTTTCCCTGATTTTAATTTTTCTCCTAAATTTAGTCTTCCCCCCACCCCCCACATTCATGTTTTCCTCTCTTTAACATTCTCTTTCCCTTCTGTTCAGGTAAGAACTCTACTTTATAAAGTCTGTATTAGAATCAGTGTTCCCATTAATCTATTCCCTGCAGGAGTTAACCACATGTTTGACCATTTTCAAAGGACTTTCCTACAGCATGCCGGTATTTCTTTCCGATGCTAAAAAGAAGACCCTGTTAATGAAGCTTCTCCTGTCTGGGATATTACACACTCTAAACATAGCGCAAAAGGAATCAGCCTTGCAAAACCTCAGTTTTTACCAACTTTACCCATACTTGCTAGTGACACCCCCCTTACCTGCTTAATCACTCTTACTGCCCCCTGCTCACTTTTTATGTCATTAAGAAACAAGATCACAAGCCTCTGCTAGCAATAGACATATTCATGACAACCAAGCAGATGAACCTTTTTACAAATACCCCAACAGGTATACGCTGAATGGGGAAAAGAAGGGCAGGGCTCCCTTGATAATCTTTACAGACAGGACATGTGGAGTGATGCATCTTTTGCTGATAAATTTGTAATCTGTTGTTCTAACTAACCATGGACTATTTCTCCTTTGAGGCTGTGTCATTCATTGCCTTCTAGCTAACATCAACAGTTGTCACTTTTTCCTTTTCCTTCAGAACTATGGGCAGTGAATTTCAGGTTTCTCTCCTTCATTTATTTTATTTAATCTTTATTTTTTGATGTTTCAGGTGGCTTAATCTGGTTTACCTACTTAAATTATGTTTTAACCTCTGTGGATATTTTTCTACCACTTTCCAGCCCTTGACAACATCTTACAATTAGACACCATCCTTACATTGAATGCATTTCCATTTTCGCTGCAGATCAGTAATGAAGATGTTAAGTGGAATCCTGATAGTGACCCTTTCAAAAGCTAAGGCACCATTTGCTATTCTGTCTTAATTATGGTCTCTTAGCAAATTTTCATCAGTTATAATGTCCACCCCATTTGATAAGTAATGTTTCTCAAATACTGTACAAAATTATAAAATCTATGTGCCTTATATTTTCTGCTCTCCATTACGGGTGAAATTTATAATTCTGTAATTTTCTTATAGGAAAAATACTTATTAGACTGGAATGGCTAATTTGGTTGCAAGCCATACTGCTTTTTGCCTATTGTGAACCCTTAGACATTTACGTGATCTTCTATTTTACCTCATTCCCAACCCCCACCAGCACCTCTGCCAGCAGTAACCCCACTCCAACATTTCCCTCTACAGTCAGTTAGCATCCATGCTTTTTTGGTAGGATGGATATTTTATTTTACCAGTCCCTAATATTTTCAATTCTAAAATAACTCTACATAGCTAAAACAAAAATAGCCAAGTGTTCTGTAATAATTATGATATTTCCCCCTTCTTTTCTAGGCAGGTCTGTCTCCTGATTATAAATCATAATATTGCACCTCTTCTCCGGAGTGCTTTTGCCCCTTAATCCTCTTGTCCCAGTGGAGTGTGAAGCTGCTTCGGCTTCCTTGGTATCTGACCTGTGCCTGGGATCTGTGCTAGTCCTACATGGTCCCTGTTGAAGTACTTGTAATTGGGTAAGGGCTCAGAACTGGAAGCCTTATGGAACATAAGCCCAGGGAGGGGTGTGCTTCACTTAGGTCCTCAGGGAAAAACATATAAACTAGGCAGATGGAAGGTAAAAGTCCAAGTTTTTAAACACAGAAAGTCAGAAATAAACTATTTGGTACCAGCTACTTAGACCAAAACATCATCTTCCTGTTGTGATTTCTGAGGTGTTTTCCCCTCGGACTTTTCCGGGTGACCATCCCAGTGTTGTAAATTAAAATGCTGTATCACCTCATATCCAGAATTTTGGAGTTCATGAGCTAGATTCAGAATTCCTCATTCCATTCCTAGAGCTTCTCAGAGACAAAGAAACAAGTGGTGTTTCCAAATGGAAATGCCCATGGAAAGGTGATGTGGTCCACTTGCTAGGAAACCTGCACACAACACAAGATGCCAACTCAAATTGACCTACACAGTAAGGAAGTGTATTATCTCATGTGAGAAGCAGGGCAGACAGCAGGATTAGTTGATTTAGTGGCACAATTAACGTCACCAAAGATACAGGTTCCTTTCATCTCTCTGCCACTGTCATCCTTAGTCTTCACTCCAAGACTAGTTCTTACCTTCTTGGCAAGATGGCTTCAGTTGTTCAGATATCACTCGTGGGCATGACAACATCTAGAGCACAGAGCACAATATCTAGTTACCCTCCCAGGTTCTCCTTTTGAGGGAGATTAAAATAGTACTAAGAAGAGTCTGAGAAGACCTGTCTTCTTATCTCATTGATTAGAAAAGCATCACATGCTCCATCTCTAAATCAGCCACTAGCAAGATGTTCTCCATCGTGGCCTGAGGGAAGGGAGAGGTGAATTTGAACAATATTAGGATTCTGTTAGTAAAAAAGAAGTATGTGTTGGGAGTGAGGGGGCAAGAGATGTCGGCAATAAATGTAAGTGGTCTACCTATACATTGTGACTTGGAAAGTAACTCTGAAATTCCCTTTATGACTACTGTGTAGTTGGTAGGTACCACTGAAATGCTCTACGTTTCTGGACACAAAATGGCTAAGCTAGGTTGACAGGGAGAGAAAAGCCACAGTGCAGACTAGTTAAGGCCAGAGAAATGAGCCAAGATCAATAATTATTGTGATTAGAATCACAATAAACCCTAATGAATTCAAATGTACTAATTTATGTCTATTTGTACTCAATAAGTATATGATCTTTACTGAATAAAAACGATTAAAATGATTTGCTGATTTCTCAATTCTATATTTCAGATATATCATTTTGCATTATTGGTCCCCTTGAATGTAAACATTTTTTGTTAACCTTATTTACATATCATAGCATTAACAATAATGAAGATTACCGATGATTGTAACTGGCCATGATTTATTGAGTGCCCTTTTATAAATTAGGAATTTAGCATCCAAGAAGAGCTAGTCATTTGCTGAGCTCACTTAGCTGCTGAGTGGTTAAGCTAGGATTTGGACTTAGGTTCATTTGCCTGTGTCCCTTCCCTGCTTTTCACAGCTTCTCTTTCCCCAAGACTACCATGGCCTGCATGCTAGGGCCCTGCCCATCTCTGTGACCTCATTACTTACCCTCTTGCCTTTACTAGTTGTCCCACCACGTAAGCTGGTCTCATTCTCACCTTTGACCCTCTGCATCTGCTGTGCCCTCTGCTTGGATCACATGTCCCCACTCCTATGGCTCCATTCCTTTCCTTCAGTGCTCCCCTTCACAGTTCCCTCCCAGGACCATCCCAACTGATCTGCTTAGGGGAGCCCTCCCCCCATCCTCTGTTTCTGCTCCATTTTCCTTTTTCTTCTGTCATATTTGCCATAACCTTATATCATTTACCTGCCTATCTACTTGTTTTTGTCTGTTCCTACTAGAATTTAAGTTCCACAAGGACAGAGACCCTGGCTGTATTTGTAAAATGAATGAAAAATCAAGTGACCAAGTTAATGAAGAAATGAATATTTAGACGTTTTGACCTCTTGTAATCCACAGGCTGCCTTTTTGTCCCACACAAGGTCTAAAGGAGGATGACAGTTGCCACTGAGCTGAGTACATGCACTTTACATTTTTCTCCTATGAAATCTGGGAACTTAACAAAACCTACTTTTCTCTCTCTGAGGGCAAAATAAGAGATAGATATCAGAATTCTTCAGGGAAAGGGTAGACTTGTCATAGTAGTATTACATAAAGGTTTTAAGAGAACTTGGTAGAAGAGGAAAATTTGAGTAATATTCTTAGCTGCAGTTTTTATACTGATTATCATTTAAAGGATGCCAGCTCCTTTAATGTTAGGCATAACCCCTTAAAAAATAGAGGTAGATATATAAAGCTAAATTGTAAATTGGAAGAATTGTAATTGCATGATAATTTACAGTGACAAATTTACTTAAACAAAATTGTTTTCTCTACTTACACATAATTTTTCATTTGAACTCATGTATGTACCAAAATAATTTATTCCTAGAACTGTGTTCTTAATTATTCTGAGGTAATTATGAAGGTGCAAATTGAAAAATAGCTTTACCTCCCATGTTAATTTGGAAGGGATTGACAGAAATGAAGCAGTGCCTGCCCAAAGTCCCTTTTCTCTGGCTTTCAGCTCAGGACCTTCTCAACTAAAATACATGCTCTTGTGTTTTCCTTTCGCTGTCATTCTGTGGGCTGCTGTGTCATTTGCTAAATACATTGTGAACCATTATTTTCCGAGGCTTCCAGGGTGACTTTACTACCCAACCAAATAAATCACCATTTCCCCCTTTGACAGGAACTTCACACTCCCCTCCAATCTGCTCATCTTCGCCAGATCTTTCCCCAGGTGACCTCGCCAACCATGGCATCTCTCTCTGTGGAAGGGATCAGTCTAAACCCACTTGGCGCTGTTGTCTGCCTTCTCTGCTTCCCGCTATCACAAAAACCTGTTAGAGTCATTACTATGAAATACACTTTGCAGTTAAACTCCTTGTATCAGACTTCCAGAAGCAGATCGAAATTTTATGGCGAGTAGAAATACATCTATATTTGACAGTAATTTTTAATCTAGTTCTTCCAGGTTGTTTTTATGTTTTGGATCAAAGACAAGTCAGAAAAAAACTGAAGGGGGAAGAAAGGGAAGAGGATATTTTGACGTGGTACCTACCAACTACACAATCTATTTTGATAGATTTGGGTGTGTAATTGGGTAAGAGCCCATCAGGACCCAAGTGACAAGGAGATGAGTAATCAAAGGGCTGGGTCAGCATATCATTATTTAAAATAGGCGGGCGCATGGTCTACATAAGCTCTTGAGAGACTGCCTTTGACAGGGTAGTTTTCATATACAGTAGATTGGTGCTTTTATGGCTCGACAAAGGCTTTGTTTCTTTCTCCCCCCCCCCTTTTTTTTTTTTGCTTTCTAAACTGTGTGGGTGGGTAACAGCATGGGGTTATAGAAAATGTATAGCAAAAGCAGTAGCAATGAGAAAGAATCCATAATGGGTACACACATATTGCTGGAATATTTCCCAAGTACTTGGGGGGGTGGCAATGAAGCTTCTTTGGCAGAGGCAAAGTGGAACATGTGCTTTTCCATGTGTGAACACACTGTGCTTTGAAAGGCCCTTTATGATTCACAAAAGCAGCTGCTTTCGAGCTGGTGTAGCCACAGAGTGTAGGAGACTCACTGAAATCGGTGTATTGCAGACTCCTGGCATGTGTTTCGGAGATTGGGTTAAGTTTGGGGAATCTTGCTTAATTCACAAGTGACATGGAATAAGTACTTTTCATTAGCATGTGGGACCCTTTGTTCATTTCTTTAGGGTTCGTGGGTCAAAGTTAGCAAGCCTTAAAATTGTGAACAGTTGTCTGTTATGTTACATGCATACATACAGACATAAATTTGTATAGTTGGCTCTCTTTTTAATTTTGAAAACTATGCGTGGCAGTTCTACTTTGCCTAGTAAATCCACTTTCCGGAGTTACTGGTCAGATATATTTTGTTGTATTGTAAGCCTTCCTTGCTAGATAGTTGTGATCTTATTATGCATTGTGTTTTGGTGACTTTTTAGTTTTGACTGTAGTTTTACCTAATAAATCCTGTGGGTTTTTTTTTTCTTTTGTACACCTCTATTCCATTTCTGAGTGCTAGCTTCTGTCTACTCTTTTATGATCACTAATAAGTTATTTTCATTCCTCTTGAAGATTTCAAACCCCAATAACACCAGCAGTGTTGTTTCCTATCACCTTCAATAAGACTCATTTGTTTCCAGTTCCTCGAACAAGATAAGTAACTAGGGCATGATTCTTTCACTTTTTGCTAGTTTTCAGTTTATTGGATACTGACATAACGTAGCATTTGCACAATTCGCTTTAAAAAAAAAAAGATGATAGCTTTTTGTTTTTAACGTGTCACAACTATTATGTTTCTAAATGACAAAGCAAAAAAGATTACCACAAAATAAGATTAGTGTGGATATCTTGAACTGGAAATCATTTGAAATGTTTCATGGCTACACTTTGTGCTAAATATAAAAATAATTGTGTTTCCCATGTGTGAGCATCAAAAGCCCCAGTTGGAAAAGCACATGGTATAGCAAGTAGGTCACTATTGATGGTAGAACATGAGACAGGAAATGTCACAGCTAAGATTAGAGGCCCAAGCAATATGTCTCGCCATGCTTGCTCCATTGTTCATTCTAAGTGGAAGGCCTCAACAGGGTATAACTAACTTTAGCCCAATTTGAAAGTATTAGCTAGGATAGCCTTTTAATCTGTCATTTCCATTTGTTTCTAGATAACTCACTTTCCCAGTTGGGCAAAATAATTGAACTGCTTGGATTCACACATTGGCAGACCTCTGAATACCAATTAAAATGGGAGCCTTTACATTCTAAAAGTATAAAGGGGAGGCAATACTCAGCTATACAAAATCATAGCTACAGATTTACCTGGTGTTTGAAATCACTAACTAGGAGTGAGCAATTGGTTAAAAATGAATTCTCTGAAAATCTCATTTATCTTCATATTTGAAGGTGAGGTGGTGTGGGGATGTGGGGGGATGCTTTTAGGAAATCCAGTTACCTTTCCTCTTCTTTTTTGAGGAGTATGAGGAAGATTTATTATTTATACATGGGAATTTTCACCACAGAGTGTGCTCAAATTTGCATACATTTGCATATTCTAATATTTAAATAAAAGGCTAGGAAGGAAATTGTGCTCTCCTGGGTCGGCCCCCATCTGAGGCATTATTTTTGGGGGGCGAGGGGAGCAGTCCAAGATGGAGCCTCAGATTCAGAGGGAAGCCATCCCCTCATGCTACATTAGGCAAGAGAGCCGGCAGCTATTTGGATGAGTAGGTGGAAGCACGCTGAGATGATTGAATTTGAATCCGTGGCTCGAGTGCGGAGTATTCGTTCACTTCTAGCACCAAGTCCTTCCCAGAAACAGCCTGGCTTGCGGAGTCCATGTATTCTGCGTGCAAAGTCTCACTTCTTGAATCTCAGAGGCCTTCCTAGGCTCCTGTTTTCAAAGGTCATTAATACAGATTAAAACCCTCCACTTTGAGGATTACTTCATGCCGGTTATAACTTTCAAGAGGGGAGGCGAGTGGTGTGGGGGCTCAGTGGAGTAAGTGTTTTGACAGTGTTTTTACTCTTTATTCCTTCTCCAGCTTAAATACAGAGCCTACATTTTTTATACCTGATCTGTTAAGATGCACAGCTCTTAACAGAAATCTCTCTGGAATGAAAATTCTGGGAATGGTTTCCATTTGGCAGTAAGAGGAGTTGGCTTCTGATGGGAGAAAACACAAGCGATGTGGCCGTTGAGAATGTGCCATTGTGTGCCTCTGGTTCTCACCCCCGATGAAGCTAGCTGCTTGTGAGCTGTGGAGTGAGCTCATTTTCTAGACCTCTGTCAGAGAGTGTCAGTTGACAGGGGTTGGCGGCAACATCCTGGAAAACATTTTGGAGCGTGTGGAATAGGTTTTTGCTTTGGAAATCTTTGGGAAAAAAAATCCCTTTTCTAGTTTTAAAAATGTATGAGTAACTAATAAATATTTACATCTTCAGGTGACTTGTGGAACACTTTACCATCTTATGAAATTGGTTATCTAATTTTAGTTTCTGCTCTGAGATTTCTCTTTGATATCATCATAAATGACTGCATGGCCAGGCCCCCCATTCTGCTTGCACCCCATTCGGAACCCTGAGCCAGGTCCTGCCCCACCTCTGATTAAAGGTAGACGTAGAGCAAGGCACCAGGCTCCTTTCTGGGAAAGGAATGGAAAACTGGATTTTTTCTGTGGACTCATTCTGGTGTTAACACTGTATGATTCTATTCATCTTTCAAAGCCTGTTTATTTTTCCTTTCTATAGAGAGCAAGATGTAAAACTGTCTGGTTGGTAACTTTTAATTGTAAGGGGAATACTCACCAGGTGACTAGCTGGCTGCTTAAATCCCTATTTTGGCTGTTTCTTTTATCTGTGATGTATACAAGAACTCAAATACAATGTGTCTGATCACAAATTCCAAGCAAGAGTGGGTTTCATTCTTCAGTGCCAGAAGCAATTTGGGGGGTGGTGGGGATTGGGAGTGGTAGGTTGGGGAGTTCTGGTTTCCTAAGAAAATCAAAAGAGGGAACCCAGGGGGTTCCTGGGTGGCTCAGTTTGGTTAAGCGAAGGTCATGATCCCTGGGGGTTCTGGGATCCAGCCCGATTGAGCCCCGAATTGGGCCCCGTGCTTGGCAAGGGGTCTGCTTCTCCTTCTCCCTCTGCCCCCACTCTCTCCCCGCTCCTGCTCTCTCAAATAAAAATAAAAAATAAAAATCTTAAAAAAGAAAAAAAAGAGAAAGAAGAGAGGGCATCCATTATGTAAACATATAACAGGAACCCAGTGCGGATTCACACAGTTAATAACCTCTGTCTCTTTGTATAGGAAATACACTATCAGTGCTTATAAACCTGTGTGCAAGGAAGTAGCACAAATAAAAACTTCATTTGGAGGCGCCTGCGTGGCTCAGTCAGTTAAGCATCTGCCTCCGGCTCAGGTCATGATCCCAGGGTGTTCCCATTGAGCCCGCTAGTGGGACTCATTGCTCAGCGGGGAGCTTGCTTCTCCCTCTGCCCCTCCCCCTGCTCATGCTTTCTTTCTCTCTCTCTCAAATAAATAAAATCTTTAAAAATAAATAAATCTTTAAAAATAAATAAATGAATGAATGAATGGATGGATGGATGGATGGATGGATGGATGGATGGATGGATGGATGCCTGGGTGGCTCAGTCTGTTAAGCGGCTGCCTTTGGCTCAGGTCATGATCCCAGGATCCTGGGATCAAGTTCTGCATCGGGCTCCCTGCTCAGCCGGGAGCCTGCTTCTCCCTGTGACTGTTCTGCCTGCTGCTCCCCCTGCTTGTGCTGACAAATAAATAAATAAAATCTTTTAAAAAATTAATAAGTAAATAACAACAAAAACTTCATTTATGAGAGCCCTCTTTTCACTTTCCAAAAAGCTTAATGAAAAGGGTATTATAATTTTAATGAAGAGACAATCCTTTATTACCTTTAGTCTCTCTGATGATCAAGTTGGTGGAATCTCCAAAATACGGAAAACAACCTAGATTGGATTATTTTTGTTGTCTTTTTGTTAATAAAACTTTTTTTCCCAAGGAAAGAGATATACCCCCCTTTCCTCAAACACAGACAATCAAGCTAATTTCCTAAGGGTGAATTTTCCTTAGCTTTTGTGAAGGAATCTCTGGTTTTGAGTGGTTGACCTCTGAAAGGAATTGGGGGCTTTGGAATCTCCTGCTTAGGAGTTCTTGATACACTGGACAGAAGCTAGTTTTAATGGAGGAAATTTGAATGGACCGATTTGGGAGATCATCTTATCATCCTGTCTTTATTTTAAAAACCTTCCTACCTTGTTTCAGGTTAGTGCCTCAAGAGATTTTACTTACGGGTAACCAGATCTTGCTGTTGTATGAGTAATTTCTCCTAGATATGTATGACTATCCTTTCAGACTCTTGTAAGAGCTTTCGGCCCTTGGATTGGGTTGTCTCGTCCACTGCCCAGCCTGTGACTTTGTTACTGGTGGATGCAGTCAATCATACTGACTTCCCAAGCTCTTGCACCTCACGATGGCAAATGTAGAAAACCAGGCTCAAAGAAAATAATCCAGTTGATAAAAGACTCTAAATTTGGAAAACTTTTCCCTTCCACTTAATGGAATACAATTTATTTCTTCTTCCCACACAAAACAGAGCTGTCCAGAACAACCATGAAAAACACATGACCCTGTCCCATCCCTCCCACTTGCAGCTGTCAAGGCTTCTGAGGGAAATTTGTGTGTGTTGAATAATTTTGCTTTGCAACACATCATAACCACATGTTTTAATGTTTGTTGAGGCTGAAAATTGCCAGTCCATTTGAGGGGTGTGTGAATGTACACTAATGGGGAGATAGAGACTTGTCAACCTTACCCAGTTCTTCTGGATGGATTCAACCACATTCTCTTCTAGGTGGCAGCAGGAGAAAACTCAGCCAGGTAACCTGCCTTCATTCCTCACTCACTGGGTGTTTGGATGGAGGGTTTCTTCGGAGCTGCCAGGAAACAGAATTGGGGATTATCCAGGAGTTCTTTGAGCACTCAAACAATGACAGCCAATGCCCTTCTAGCAGAAATTCCATTAATTTTTAATTTTTGAGTTGGAAATGGCACTAGAGATTATCCACATTGGGGTTTCCAAAGTGGAATTTGCAAGAGAAACCATTGGAGCAGGGGAAGAAAGTACTAGAATTCCTATTCACTTTTTTATACCCCCAAATAAGAAAAATTAAGTATTTTTAGTGTATGAATTGACGTTTGCACCCTCCCCTGTTCTTTAGGTCAGAAGGCCCACGTTCTGAGGGAGGGGTAGGTTTCCCTCAACAGGCAGTGGTTGGTCTCTTCACTTGTCTACAGCATGTTGCATTGTATTTGCACATGTCAGGTTAAATTAATTTGCATAATATTAATTAGCTTCAACTAAACTAGCCCTCAACAAGAAAAACAAGGGAAGTAGCTTAAAAAGATTAAGGTAGGGGCACCTGGGTGGCACAGCGGTTGGGCGTCTGCCTTCGGCTCAGGGCATGATCCCGGCGTTGTGGGATCGAGCCCCACATCAGGCTCCTCCGCTGTGAGCCTGCTTCTTCCTCTCCCACTGCCCCTGCTTGTGTTCCCTCTCTCGCTGGCTGTCTCTGCCTCTGTCAAATAAATAAATGAAATCTTTAAAAAAAAATTTTTTTGAAGATTAAGGTAAAAACAACAACAAAAAAAGTATGAATTCGAAGGTATCACTAATTGGGCAAGCAAGAACAAGGGAACAGTTTGAAAATGGAGTTGACACTCTGTTCTAAGACAAGCCCTTTCTTTGTTAGCCAAGATATTAGCCCCTAATTTCAAAACCCTCAAGATGACTAAATGAAATACAGAATTACATGTGCTATCATTAAGAACGAACATATTGGAAGGAAGTGTATACTTTGCCTTGAAAATTTTCCTAATGATAGTATGAAAGTGCCACAATTAGAAAAATAGGTAGAATAAACCCTGCACTTTTTAACCAATGTTTAAATTCACCTACGGATCTTTATAAAATTTCACTCAATTAAATGGTGTTCTGACGCCTGTTTCAAAGTTTTTACTTATATGCAAAAGTAAAAAAAGCCACATATCTTTATAAAGACCTGTTCTTCCTTCTAATATAAGACGAGGTAAGATACTATGCTGAAAACTATCTATCTAAAATGAGTTTCTCCGGGTGCCTGGGTGGCTCGGTTGGTTAAAGTGTCTGCCTTCCATTCAGGTCTGATCGATCGGGAGTGGGGGGGGGTGGGGGGGCGGGGGGGGGGGGGGGGGGGGGGGTTTCAGTGGCAAGTAAGCACTTACAGACGATCTGACAGAAGCCAATTAAACCTTTCTTGGAGTGANTGCCCTTCACCCTCCCACCCCCCTTCAAATAAATAAATAAAATCTTAAAAAAAAATAAAATGAGTTTCTCTGTCACAAAGTGCTGCAAAAGTATTATTGAACCTATTACTGAATCTTGAGGAAACAAATACCATATTAGAACAGGTTATGGAGGGCAGAAGGTTTGCTTTACATTTGCGAGATGTTAGATCGAGCCTATTGTATGTATTCATTTCTGCTTCACCGATGAAATGCACTAAGTGCTTGTTTTTGGTGAGCCACTGCTAGATGAGATTCATTCATAATCTTTATGAAAATGTTTTGTGAGAAAAACCAAGTAGTGTTTCCTCTTGAAAAGCAGCTGCTTCTTGGAGAAGGATTCCAGGGTGAGGTTGCAAGAGATAAATGCACTCACTGCGCCATTCATAAGCAAGCTAGCGCAGCCAAGATGTTGAAGCCAGAGGTATACAAAATGCTGCATGAGGATACTTCATAATTAATTTTATAAAAAACAAACCTATAATATACAGCGCCGTTGAAGCAATACAATATTTTGTATGAAGTTGAGAAAGGACCATGAAAATCTTTTGTACCTCACAGAGGTTTGCTGGTTATCTTATTGAAAAATAATTGAGTTGTCAAACTTAGAGATAAGTTACATTCATTTTTCTTTTTTATAAAAAGGAAAGGGTTCCGCATTTTGTTAACCGTTTCTATGATAATAAGCGTCTTCAGTAGTATGCTACCTAGAGGTCATTTTTTTAAAACACGAAGCATAACTAATTTGTCCTTTCAAGATAAAGGTGTCATTGTAAGAATAAGTAAGAAAGTAACGGAATTTTAAAGAAACTTTTAAAGAGAGAGTATAGAGAGAATACTATGGAAAACTGTTTGGAAGTGCTTACACTGTGATTTTTTATTTTTTATTTATTTACTTATTATTACTTGCTTAAAACTGTGACAGCTATTACAACCCAGCTACATAGAATAAACTGAACTTGGGACTAGGCATTCAAATTAACATATCACAAATAATTAATCTAGCTTTTCAAACATGAAGCGTATTTATGTTGTTCTTGATAAAATAATGATTGTTTAGTAAGATAGTGTGTACTCTTAGATATATTTAAAGAAAATATATTTAAAGAAAATATTGTTTATTTCATACTTACCTTGTACTTTTGTGATTTTGATGTTTGTTTTACAGTGTACCTGATACAGTACATTGTACATACCTAGCATGTAGGCATGGCATGCACGCTTAAAAGCATTTTAGTATTGGGATTCATGATCCAGCAATTTTGGAAACTACTGCCCTTGACTGAAGATTCTTAAACTTTTGGGAGCAGGGAATAGCCACAGAGTCTTTGAGACAATAAAAGATATGTACCCTCTTCGGGAAAAATTATAGACACATGCTACCAAATAAAATTTTGCCCCGAATTCAGGGCGATCACCTGCCTATGGAATAGCTGTTGTCACGGACTCTAATAAAGCCCCTGGATGAGGACAAGAATGCCCTAAGGAGTTACGTGACTTACTGGGGGCCGCACAATGACATCATCTGATCTTTCAATCAAGACCTGCTGAGCATGTGTCATGACAGGCTTCAGCCGGGCTGCTAGGGACACAACTCTGTCTGGGCCCCCAAGGAATCCACAAGTGCAGTGGGGTACTCCAGTGTGCAACACATAATCCCAATACCGTTTGCGTTTAGGAGAAACTTGTTTATTTGACCGACATTAAATGACACCAACTGTGTGGGGGCATTTTGCTAACCTCTATAGGAAACGGAGAGATGGGTAAGGTAACACTTGTAGATAATCAGGTGCCAATTACTTGCTCCGGCTTCCAGTGCTCTTTCTAATGCACCTTTTATATTGCTGAACCTCCCGGGGCTCCTCATTGGGGTCTGCAGCTCTGTTTCCTTCATGCACGAAATGAAAATGTACAAGTAAAGGGAGGTGAGGCAGCAGGTCATCCTCCTTCCTATTTCTAAGCAACCAGAGCTCACTCTTTGGGTTTATGTGCACGAACATGTAATTCTTTGCCTGTGGAATACAGAACTGAACTCTTAGCTAAATTGGCAAATGGAAGAAAACAGGGAGTAATAAAGGAGGTATGGAATTTTATAAGCTTCATGATCTCTTTCCCCAAAGGCCTGAATCTATGTAATGAGGTAGTAGAACAAATTCCTGCTGAGTCTGAATTTATATTAAAAAAAAAGGAATAATAGGAATAAGGTAAATGCAAAAAAAATTTTTTTCTGCCCAGGTCATTAGTTGATAATATTTTTGAAGGTGATATTTTTTCCTACAAATATTGGGCTCTTTGTAGGGACTAAAAATAAACAGAGCAGCCCAGGGAAATAGGTAAGCATTATTGATCTGTGTCAGGGCCATTTCTACTTTAATGTTTGCAAAAGGCACAGCCCAGTTTTGCAAACCTATTTATAGAGAACAGCTCCTTCATTGCTATATATAGATGATAAAAACAAGGTGGATTGTCAGGTAACTTTGGTTTATGTTAGGAAGTGGGACCAGGAGGGATCGCCTTCAGAATGAGTGAAGAGGGCTGATCGCTTGTGTTCTGAGGATCGAAGGCAAGAGCCTGGGGATCCAGTGTCCGTGCCCACATTGCCCGTGGACATACTTCTGGCCTGAGCACCACCTCCAGTTGGTGTTTACCTCTCAGCTGCCCCAGGCTCCCTCCCCACCCCCAACCTTTGCTGGGAGCAGGGGCGAAAAACAAACAGGGCCTCTCCAAGACCCCTTCTGCCCTTCTGTCCCCATGGAGAGCTGGAGCTCCCCATTGGTACTGACCATGCTTGTGTGCCCATGTGTGTAGGCACCTGTGTCCATGTGCACATATGCACACCTGCAATTTTTTTTTTAAGATTTTATTTATTCATTCAACAGAGATAGAGACAGCCAGCGAGAGAGGGAACACAAGCAGGGGGAGTGGGAGAGGAAGAAGCAGGCTCATAGCAGAAGAGCCTGATGTGGGGCTCGATCCCATAACGCCAGGATCACGCCCTGAGCCAAAGGCAGACGCTTAACCGCTGTGCCACCCAGGTGCCCCAGACCTGCAATTTTTAAAAAATTTTTAATATTTTTTTCTCTCCACTCATTTCCTACCAGAGTCATTTACTCCTCTAATACCCCCAAACCCTAATTTTTCTAGTTTCCTTCCATCCCTGAGCTCTGCTCTTTTCATTTCTTACAACTGTCAGTTCAATTCAACAAGCGGTTAGTGAGTGCTGAGCACCTGCGAGGTTCTGGGGCTAAAGAGACAAACAAGACAGAATCTCTGTCCTTGGGTTGCTCAGTCCAGGGGGACTTGCGGTCTGTGTTTTGCCCTCTTCTCTCTACTCCAGTTATTGATCGCTCCCTCCAGGCAGAGTTTCCTGCCAGCGCCCTCCATTGTAGTAATAACAGCTCGGTGTGGGTTCAGAAGACATTAATTCCCCTCACTAAGGTCTGATTTATGAAAGGAACTGGGCTCCTAACAAGGGGCTCACATACCCCAAAATGTGATAAGAGAAGGGCTTGGATTGTGTCTGTTAAAAATATCATAAGGGATGCTAATGGGCCCGACAACCTTCGAGAGGCTCAGAAGTGATGTTGGAGGCTCAAAAGTGATGTTGTCTCCCCTGCGGGCGTGGTTATCCAGGCTCTGGGAAGTGGCCTGGGGATGGTTTCCGCTCTGCTATGGTGGTCTTCCTGTCGGTGCAGCACCTGGATGTTCAAATAACTAACCATTTTTAGATCAGGACAGAAAGCAGACAGACGAACCAGCCCTGATGAAGCGCAGTAACAGCGGACTCCAGTTTGGGGCCAGTGAAATTGCTTTCCATCATCTCTTGGCCCATTCCATCCCTTTAGATCTTTGATAGATGTAGTTTCTCTGCCCATCCAAATACATGAGTTTATTTTCAATGAAAGAGACACCAAGAATAGTGACAGGCAGGACAACTTTGAGGCACAAAGCCCTTCCAGTTGTATCTAGGCCAGACTTTACAGTAAGTGCGGGAGAAGGAACGTGCAGAGTAATAAACATTTTAAATATAACCCTCACCGCTATTGCTCAGTCTTCTGATAATCACCAGACAAATGGTGTCAGGGCTGAGATAATGCGAGTTCTTTACCCTTCGAGGCCTTGCTGTGTGGAGGGAATTCTTCACTGGTTTCATCACCTATGATAGGGGTAACGTCCTTCTGGCGGCTGGGAGACCTCAATGCCTTCCCAGCTTCATTCTTCACATCCTTTCGTGCCTTGTCATGCTTCACCAAGTATACTCAGTTCATCCCTGGTCTTCCTCTGTTTCTCATTCCATACCCGCCGGAATGTGTCACTATGTGTGCTGTCCATTCTGCCATGTCTCTAAGTGGCATGTGTCCAAATGATGACAGCTGTCTTTTGTGAGCCTTATATAAAGTCATTCATTCTTGCCTCTTCCAAGAGGAGGGATGGTCAAATGGTTGTAAAGTTGGTTAAATGATGTAAAGAACCTCTTTCAATTACCTGAATTTGACTTAAGATCGTTAATATTTGGGGCACCTGGATGGCTCAGTCGTTAAGTGTCTGCCTTCGGCTCAGGGCCTGAACCCAGAGTCCTGGGATCAAGCCCCACATCGTGGGCTCCCTGCTCTGCTGGGAGCCTGCTTCTTCCTCTCCCACTCCCCCTGCTTGTGTTCCCTCTCTCGCTGGCTGTCCCTGCCTGTCAAATAAATAAATAAAATCTTTAAAAAAATGATCGTGAATATTAAAACATATGTAATAGCCCTTTGAAAACTATGCAGTTCAAAATGACCGGAGGGCATTGGTATTATTTGCTTTGGTTCCATGACAGGGCCTTGATGGACTGGGCTGCCTTGCACCCACTGTGGCCCATTACTAATGCAGAAGTTCTCTGAGGGTGAGGGCAGCGCCTTATCTGTTGGACTTGCAGCACTAACAGTCTTACAGTAATAGCTGTTTGGTATGTTTGTTGAACACGTTAGATTGCATATTTGACTTAGAGAAGAATTGACCGTCTGGAAACAAACAGCATGTTTTGAAAATACTTCAGTCCTTGAGGGGGCGTACTGCCCCCGTCAGTGCCAGATGCCAGAGTACCAGGGACCGAATCAGCTGGGAGACATGGCCACCAGGTAAGTGGGTGCCAGAAACCTCAATGGCAGTGAGGTCCATTTACACCTGGGAGTAGAACAGGGAGGGTCTGATCTGCAAGTCGGTGAGAAAGTAGCTGGAGGCTCAGGACTGAAGCTCGGAGGCCCAGGATGCAGGTCAAGTCATCCAGGTTCCTGCCCTCTGAGGAGGTTCCGTGTCCCCAGTGTGCAGGCTACTCAGGAGGTTGTGCTGGGCTGGCCCTCATGGGCTCATTGAAAACTGCTCAGGGCATAATTGCCGTAAAAACAGGTATTATTTACGAAAATAAAAAAAGTCTGCCATCTGGACAAAGAAGGAAAACGGACCCATTTTCCACATCATCTGTATTAGCTAAAAACTTCTCATCCTGACTGGCAATATTTTATGTTTGCCCCGACTAAGGCCTATTGCTCACAGACCTGCCAGTATTGCACGATCAATATAAAAATTCCAGTTGTTTTGCTGACTTAGGTATTCACTGAGGAATTATTTGGGAGACAGACCTGAAAAGCAATTACGTGGAAAGTTCAATATGCTAGTTCTCCTTCAGAGGGGTTGCTGAGAGGGTACTTTCTGGAAACTTCTGTGTTGTTTTTGTTTTTTGTTTTTTTGGGTTTTTTTTTTTTTGGCAGGTACAGTTTCCTCCTGATGTCTTATGGCATGTGGTACTCTATCGTCCAGTTCTTAGTTTTCTACTTTAGTCTGTCACTGTGGGGCGTCTTTAGGTAACATCCAGAACTATTTTGGAGCTTCTTTTTTTTTTTTTTTTAAATGATTTTTTATTATATTATGTTAGTCACCATACAGTACATCCCCGGTTTCCGATGTCAAGTTCGATGCTCCATTAGTTGCGTATAACACCCAGTGCACCATGCAATACGTGCCCTCCTTACCACCCATCACCAGTCTATCCCATTCCCCCACCCCCCTCCCCTCTGAAGTCCTCAGTTTGTTTCTCATAGTCCATAGTCTCTCATGTTTCATTTCCCCTTCTGATTACCCCCCCTTTCTTTATCCCTTTCTTCCCCTACCGATCATCCTAGTTCTTATGTTCCATAGATGAGAGAAATCATATGATAATTGTCTTTCTCTGCTTGACTTATTTCACTTAGCATTATCTCCTCCAGTGCCGTCCATGTTGCAGCAAATGTTGAGAATTCGTTCTTTCTGATAGCTGAGTAATATTCCATTGTATATATGGACCACAGCTTCTTAATCCAGTCATCTGTTGAAGGGCATCTCGGCTCCTTCCACGATTTAGCTATTGTGGACAATGCTGCTATGAACATTGGGGTGCATATGGCCCTTCTCTTCACTACGTCTGTATCTGGGGTAAACACCCAGTAGTGCGATGGCTGGGTCATAGGGTAGCTCAATTTTTAACTTTTTAAGGGACCTCCACGCTGTTTTCTGGAGCTTGTTCTTTTGACCACAGATCTTAATAGCTTTTCAATTTGTTTTGGCACAGCCCAGGATTGGCAAGGAAGGAGTGGTGCAGGGGAATGAGGGAGGTTTTTGTTTAAAAGACAGCTTTTCTCAGGTTGATATCCATGGAAATATCTGTTCGTTTCCTCCTGGCATGAATTTTAAAGCTTTCACGAGGCTCCCTCCTCCCCACCCTGTTCTTGACCTTCCCCCACCTCATCCCCCCCCTCCCCGCTCCCCAGTGTGTGAAAGTACATTTGCGGCCATCCCCACCTGATGGCTTCCGTGTGTGGCCTCAACCATGGAATGCTGAGTGTTTGCACTGGGTTTGCTGAGAGCCAAGTCAAGAAACAAGCATGCGGGTGCAAAGCCAAGTGCCCATTTAGGGTAGCTGCTCCGGTTTCGTCCCTGATCCAAGCTGGAGGACGTTCTAAAGTTGAAGAAAGCCATGGAGTGGCTTGCAGTGGGAGCAGGAGCTGTGGGCTTTACTCTCAGCTACTGGAGCAGAATTCTGGCTCTCCACAGCTCAGCACTTTCGGTTTTCTGATCAGCAGCCGGGCCTTATAGATTCCTGGTTATACGGCTCACTGGCTGCCACCTGGGCCACTTGGAAGCTGTTGCTTTTCCACTTCCATGATCCCCCCTCCCTTCCCTTGCCTGTCAAGTTTCGCAACTTACTTTGTGGACTACAGCAAGTAAAAGAAAAGAAACCCATCGAGACCCAAGAATTCCCATGTTGTGAGATATGTTATTTCCTGCCATTGAAAAGATTATAATATCAGTCAGGAGAGTTTTTAGAATAGGTGAATTTTCTTTTTTCTTTTCTCCTTAATATTTCTTCGGTGGTTCGTAGTTTCCTCATAGCCTCCAATGGGTTTCTGGACTAAAGTGCTTCAGTGTCTTCTTGCTAATGATAAACAGTCAGCTGATTCCTGATTTTGATTGTTTTCTAAAATCACTGGCCATATTTCTTTGCTATGTTGATACTAGAGACATATGGTTCATACCTCAAGAATGGTAGCAGTCAAGCCTGGGCTGACCAGACATACTAAATGGGCACAGAGAATTCATGATTACCTAACAGTCTCTCAAGAGGGAGGAGATATGAAAAAAGAATAATCTTACTAAAAATAGGGTGTCCAGTCATTTTGGGTAAACTGGCATTTAGTATAGGTTATTCTATTGTTTCTGTTAGAAACAGTATCTGAATCCACAGGCAAGACTGTCCTGAGGCCCCTGGCCCTTTCACTTTGGGGTATCACTGGTGCTGAGAGATAGCAAGCCTATTGATGAGGGAGAATATTCTCTTCTTACTCCCATCTCCGCACTTGATAAGAGGAAAGTGTTTCCCTGTTAATGAACGTTTGGATGATTACCTTTGCCTTACTGGTAATGATAACGCTGCAGTGAAAGTTCGCCTGCATTCATTATCAGTGTTTTTTGCGAACTCTGCTCCCTGAGGTGATTTAAGATCCTGGGTCCATACCCCCTGGAGAGGAACAAGTACTCTAACTCCTTTCAAAGCCACCACCAGCAAGACCTCATGTCCCTTTCCTGTTTTCCACACTTGACTCTTCATAACCACTAATCGACCATGAGCCCACTAATCGACCATCAGAGTCCCCACTGAAATGGCTTCATGGACAAGGCAGGTGACTTCAACATGTGGCCCTCTAGTGTGTGGGAGAATAGGGAGCAAGGGGACTCTTGGAAAACAGAGAGGCCAAAGGCCTGAAGACAGTGAAGTTCCCCACCCCACCCCAAATTTAAGACCCATGGCTTTCAAGCTCCAGGATGCCAGATGAAAACTGACTTAAGCAGATCTGCACCCACAAGACCCTTTATGCCAAGTAGTTCCTCAGCCTAGAAAGTCTATAGTCTCACAACTTCTTCATCCTTCAGGGGCTCAGCTTGAATCCCACCTTCCCTGACAGATCTAATTTCCCTTCCCCCTTGCTGCCTTAACACTATATTTATGCCCCTGTTGGTCACACATCACACTCCACCTTCCACTGGAGGTATTTGAGTCACTGTAGTAGGCTGCCGAATTGAGCCTCTCATTCCATCTGCCCTTAGCATTTATTTCCATATAGTGGATTCTCAATAAATTTTCCTATTGGGAGAAGGATAGGGGAGAAATAGAGCCTAGCTTCAAATCACAACCACTGAAAATAGAGGTAGTGTATTAAATTACGGTCATGGCATCCAGTGGAAAATTAACCAAAAACCTTTAAATGTCCAGGATGTATTTTTCTGCCAAAAATAATTCTGTACAAGTAATCTGAAAGAATATCACTGAATTAGGCAAGTCCCTTTTTTTCTTTTTGTTATGTCTAGTTGGGCTAATAAAGATTAATTTGCTTCATTTATTTTTTCACTTATTTCTTCATTTATAGAAAACACAAACACAGGGCAGGCTTGAATTCTCAGTGTGAAATAACTGCTTGACTCCAATGATGCTGTAACCTGGGACATCCAAGCAGTTAGAACTTGAGGAGAAGCAAGGTGGGGACACAGGCACCACTCCACAAAATAAACAGCACCTTAATGTCAGAATGTGAGATGCTTTCTCATTTAAGAAGTAGGCTGGAAAACATCTTAAATGAGTAACCTCACGCGAGGTAGCATGCTGGTGCAGTGGCCCTGTTGATTTATGTATTAGTGCTTTATTTAAACTATGTGTCCAAAGGTAACTTAGTGGCTGCTTCCAAGCCCTACCAGACCCAGCTTGGGAGCAGGCCTCCAGATCTTGATGTAGGTGGGAAGTTGTTGTTTTTTTTTTTTTAAGATTTTATTTATTAATTTGACAGAGAGAGACAGTCAGTGAGATAGGGAGCACAAGTAGGGGGAGTGGGAGAGGAAGAAGCAGGCTCCTAGCGGAGGAGCCTGATGCGGGGCTCGATCCCAGAACACTAGGATCACGCCCTGAGCCGAAGGCAGACGCTTAACGACTGCGCCACCCAGGCACCCCATAGGTGGGAAGTTTAATCAGCTCTTTTGAAGTCTGCCTTTCTTCATCATTGAGCAATTTACGCTGAGACTTTATTTCCAGGTTGGGTTTATTGAGGTATAACTTGAACTAAATTCACCCTTTTTTAGCGTATCAAGATATAGAACAGTGTCATTGTCCCCAAAATTTCTTTCATGCCCTCTTGAAGTCAAGTCTCCCTTCCAGCCCCAGCTCCTGGCCACTACTGGCCTGTTTTCTGACCCCACAGTTCTGCCTTTTCTAGGATGTTATATAAATGAAATCATACAGCATGAAGGCTTTTGAGTCTGGTTTCTTTCACACAGCATAATACCCTTGAGATCCATCTATGTTGTTCTGTGTGTCAGCGGCTACTTCCTTTTTATTGCTCAGTAGGATTTCATTGTACGGATGTACTACAGTATCTCTTCACCAGTGGAAGGACAACCGGCGTTATTTTCAGATTGGGGTCATGATGAATAAAGTCACCGTAAACATTCACATACCATTTTTTTTGTGTGTGGGAATATGTGTTTTCATCTGTCTTACCTAAATACCTAAGCATGGGATTGCTGGGCTGAATGACAGGTGTATATTTAATTCTTATAAGAAACTGCTGAATCATTTTTCAAAGTGGCTGTCCTGTTTTGCACTCCCATCATAGTCACCGAGAGAGAGGTCGCTGTTTAAGTTTGCACGCGCACCATTTTAGATCGTTTCAATAGGATTATAGATCTCAGGTAGATTGAAAGTCCCCCCAAGGTGTCTTTTCACTCGCTCTGCCTCAGCTGTGAGTGCACTGAGAGGAAGAGAGAGAAAAGGAGCAGGGATGTGGACCCCATCTCAATGGGTTAAGCTTTTTATTTATATACAGAACATTTTTTTCTTCCTTTAACTAAAAATAATTAAAGTGAGTGTTTGGCTGCTTGGCAAGACTCTGCCCTGATATTGAGGGGAGATTAGAGTAGCTTTGCAGATAAGCTCCGAAAATCTAGTGGTCCACCAAGTTATTTCTCAGACCTCAGGCAGTCACCAGTGTCATGGTGCTGATGGCATCAGATTATGTTGAGTCTCAGGAACCTGAAAATGGCACATGTTTTAAGGTGGATAGTTCCAAGCTTTAGACAAACTCTCAATTGCCTAGTAACTGATTTCTTTTACCTCCTCACCCACTTGCTTTCCGATTCCAACCACTAGAGGCACTTTGCAAACAAGGCTTCTTTTCATCTAGTTTTTGTTTGGTGGAAACAGGGGATTATGGATTTGGCCTCCACACCTGGTCCTGGAGCCCCAGCCCTAATGCAAGGGAGATGTGTCTGAGTGTTTTCTGGCTTTTGCTGCTGTCGGCACCTTTGTGCTCAACAGGAGGATCAGTTCAAAGGCATCTGGGTTGGAGGCCTGGTCCTCCTTTGGCCTATTATAGGTCATGGCAGTTGGCTTTAGAATCAGCTGGGCATCAGAAACAGGAAGGCAAAAAATCAGTGACTCGTGGAATCTCCAATGCCCTCTGGTAACCCTCGGAGTCCTGTGGTAACCGTAGAGGCACCCTGACCTGCAAATCCAGCCAGCAACCTCCAGGAACCGGTTGCTCGCAGTGTTTAGGTAGGAATTCACCAAGTGTTCCTGACTAAGGAGAACTTTGAGCCAAGGGCACTCAACTCCGTGGAGCTTTTGTACTTAACCCACAACTCCACTTTAACAAAATAGGAAGGAGGAGGAAGACTTAGTAAATGGAAAATGATAATTTTCTGTCTGATGTTGCTTTAGGGAAATGTCCATTCCGTGTCTACATATCAGCCACAGAGCTATGAGCGCCCCCACCTTCCCTGAGTCTATGTCCTGGGAGTTACCGGGGAAGGCTGCACAGCATCATTAGGCAGGTCTTGTGTTCCATCAGGCTGATTTGACGTTCTTCTCATGGATACTAGTTTGGACAGAAAGGTAAAGATCAATAAATAGGATGCCTGTGGTTTGGAGGGGAAGAGTTTTGTTTTGTTTCCAGCTACAGATTTGACTGCAGGTGATCTTTTTAGAGCTGAGTTATCAGCATGTGAGAGCAGGAGAGAGGCTGGGATGGGTGGGGGATGGGTCGGGGAGACAATCACGGGTTTGGATTGTGCCATACCCTGGGGCACCCAGTAGTTTTGTGACTGATCTCTTGGTATTAACTAAACCCACAGGATGGCTTTCCCTCATACTGTCCAGTAAATTGCTTCCCCAGAGCTGCCAGCGTTTGCAGCCAGAGCGACTTGTTCCACTTTGTATGTTCCACATGGTCTGAAGAAGACCCAGTTGGCAGTCCCTGTGTGTTGATTCCCAGAGGCAGCCAGTACATAGAACTATCTCTGGGGACTCTTGCTTGCTAGGCACACGGCGAGTTCGCAATGCTAGACATTTTATCCGGCCACGGAATACATTTGCCAAGGAAAAGAGTACAGTGATAATGAATGCAGGGAGGAGAAAATGCGGTACTAGAAGACAACATCATGCTGCTGAATTTCATTCTTATTAAGTTGATATCATTGCAGAAGACAGCAAGGATCAGAGCATAATAGGAAGCTGTTCACGATTATCACTGATGTGCTCTAAGTATTGTGATTAATATATTCATACTGGTGCTATCTGCAAAACATTTCTTTCCTCTATGTGTATTACAATTTATTGTTTGCTAGATCACAGTAGGACTGAATACTACACAAATCTTACTCCTCAGCCAAGGGAAGGACTCAAGATGAATGTGTGCCCCAACTCATCAAGCGTTCAGTCCATTGGTACACTGAAATTTACACTCATACACGGACAAGATCCATAGCATCTAGGGAGGGAAAGGGGTTACTAAGTTGTTTTTAAATTTTTCCTTTACTTTCTTTTTTTCTTAAGATTTTATTTATTTAGAGAGAGAGAGACAGAGAGATAGCACATGTGCTGAGCAGGGGGAGGGACAGAGATAGAGGAAGAGAGAGAGTCCCAAGCAGACTCTGAGCCCAGAGCAGAGCCCCCAAGATCACGACCTGAGCTGAAATCAAGAGTCAGATGCCTAACCGAGCGAGCCACCCAGGTGCCCCCTTCCTTTGCTTTCTAACAAAGAAGGCAGCTCAGAAATTTCCAAATGGTCTTGCTACCTGACCCTCAAAGTCTGCATTTGAAAATTTCCCCCTTTAGTTCTTGAGGTTTTTTTCTTCTTAAGTGACGTGTGTTGGTGATGTCAGTGGGAGTTAACTCCATTAAAAAAAAAAATCTCTAAGGTGCGCCTGGGTGGCTCAGTCGTTAAGCGTCTGGCTTCGGCTCAGGGTGTGATCCCGGAGTCCTGGGATCGAACCCCACATCAGGCTCCCTCCTCCGCTGGGAGCCTGCTTCTTCCTCTCTCACTCCCCCTGCTTGTGTTCCCTCTCTCGCTGGCTGTCTCTCTCTCTCTGTCAAATAAATAAATAAAATCTTTAAAAAAAAAAATCTCCTCCTTCCTAAGTAAACAAACTCGTCTAAGTTTTTGTGAAAATGACATGTATACCAGTTAAAAAATAAACTAGCACAGAAATGATTATATTGAAAAGCCATGGTACTCCCCCCATTCCCAACTGGATGCAACACTGAGAAGGTGCTAGATTTTAGTTAGGAGTTTTTTTGGAGGGGGGCAGTGCTTAAAATGCCCGAGGACATGGTTTTACTCTACTGTGTGGCACATATTCTATCTACTTCTCCCCAGGTTTTTTTTAGTGGTTTATTTTGAACTAATTTTAGACTTAGACAAAAGTTACCCAAAAAATATACTCTCTGTATATATGCCTCACCCAGCTTCCCCTAATATTACTATCTTACAGAGAGTACAATTTGACTTGTGAAAGTAAAATTCTGGGTTTCTGGCACAGTGCATGGACCTAAGGCAGGGACGGAGAGGAGCGTGAGCAGCGTTCTCAGGCTCAGGGAACCTTAGGAAGACTTGGGGGAACCCCTCTCTTTTGCACACCAGTCCAAGCTGCAGCTGCCAGGTGAGCTCATGAGCTGCTAGGCTGCTTCCTCCCTCCCACCCTTCCCCCTTCCCAGAATCTTCTCCTACATGTTCTCCTACATGTCTCATTGTCCATCAGCCAGGGTTCTTCTCCAGAGGAACGAACCAGAGAGAGACAGAGAGGATAGATAACAAAATTAGATACAGTTAGAGAGACAGAGATAGAGATAGCTTTATTTTAAGCAATTGGCTTGCATGATTGTGGGGGCTGGAAAGTCCAAAATCCATAGATCAGGCAGACAGGCTAGAAATTCAGATAAGAGATGATGTTGCAGTCTTGAGTCCTAAATCCACAGGGCAGACCAGCAGGCTGGAAACTCAGGCGGGATTTCTGTGCTACAATCTTGAGGCAGAATTTCTTTGCTGGTAAACCTTAATTTTTGCCATGGAAGCCTTTAACTGATTGGGTACACACACACACCATCCCTTGCATTATGGAGGGTAATCTCCTTTACTTAAAGTCAAATGACTGTAAATGTTAATCCCATCTACAAAATATCTTCACAGAAATGTCTAGACTAGCATTTGCCCAACAACTGGGCGTCGTAGCTTACCTAAGTTGACTCATAAAATTAATCATGATCTGCTCTGCTCTCTTGACAGCCTCTCTTTGACTTCCAGACATTTGTTGTCATCTTTCTTCTTTCCCTGATGCTCCTTTCCCAGTTGTGGCCCTGTTGCACCCCTCCCCTTTTGTTATCATTCCTTAGAGTCTAAGGACACACGTGCTTATATGTATCCTACCATCTTCTGTTTGTAGAAACCAAAGTTTATTTGTAAAGAGAACCTGACCGCTAATGCAAGTGCCACTCCTAAATACTGGTATTCAGCAGAGCTCAGCAATCCTTTGGGGATTTAAAAAAAAAAAAAAAAGCATCACATGATTCAGCTTAAATTTATTTGCTTTGCATATTGCTCAAGACAGATTTCCCAATATTGATTCTTAGGTGTCTACTGCATTGTACTTATTTTAGAATTTTTCAAATATTCACCTTATTCAAAAGGACCTATCTAAATGAAATTGTTTATTTTTCTGTTTGGATATAGATCCATCCAACTTTGAATATTTGAAAAATCTTTATGAGTTCTCAGCTTTCAATCTGACCCTTTATTTTAATTTTCAAAATTACAAACAAAGCTCTTTGAAGAGCTTATTCGCCTCTGTAATTCACAACACCTAGAATGGTGCTTTGTCTAAAGTAGGGGCTCAAAAAAATTTTTTTAGATATCCCTAAGTTTTCAAAAAATTATTTAGCTTTATATGATAATGGTTTAATTTAATATGGTCCTTTAGAGATTTCAAATGCTTTAGTTTCTGACATTTCATTCACCCCTTACATTTGATACTTTGTGTCAGGTAGGTAGCCGGCACTTTTAAGTCTCATTTTATAGGGAGGATCCTTGGGCTGTCTGAAGTGGTAAATAATTTGCCAAGACCATGTGCCTTACAGTTTCTGAATCAGCCTAATTCCACTTCTTCTGACACCTAATTCTGTGCTCCTTGTTTTGCATATGTCACAGTATGCTGTACATATCCTTGTGGACCGTTACACAATGAGCATATTTCTAGAAATCCTACTACTGTTAGACGTGCTTGCAGTGGACGCACATTCAGGGCATGTTCTGCTAGTGCTCTAAGCAACCCCTTTCTTTATAAGACGGTAAGTTTCCTTAAACAGTCAGTCTACCTTGCTATGTCCTTGTGTCTTCTATTGCCCATGGACCAAAGAGTCACCCACGAAAAATGCTGTCAAGGTCAGGCTTTCTCCCAGCAAAGGTGTGTTCGAGAATCCAAGACCACTGATAAATAAGACACAAGGATACAACATACAGCATAGGGAATATAGTTAATAATATTGTAACAACTTTGGATAATGACAGATGGTAGCTAGATTTATGGTGGTGATCATTTCCTAATGTATGTAAATGTTGGATCACTATGTTGTACGCCTGAAACTAACATAATATTTTATGTCAACTACACTTCCATTAAAAAAAAAAGAATCAGGGGCACCTGGGTTGTTCAGTCAGTTGAGCATTGGACTCTTGATTTCGGCTTAGGTCATGATCTCAGGGTCGTGGGGTTGAGCCCTGCATCGGTCTCCTCACTCAGCAGGGAGTTGACTTGGGGTGCTCTCTCTCACTCTGCCCCAACCCCCTTCTGGTGCACTCTCTCTCTCTGAAATAAATATAATTTTGAAAGAAGGAAAGGAGAGGAGAGAAGAGGAAAAGAGAGGAAAGGAAATGGACAAACCACTATGTATTTTCAGAAATAGAGCCTTCCTTCCACCACTGAAAATTCATCCATACAAAAAAAGGCATGCTCTAGTATTAATATAAAAACATCGGATTATGCCTATCACATAATTTACTAAGAGCAAATGGAGCTGCAACTCTTCCCCCCCATACCTCCCAAAACGCATCTTTTCAGAAATCAGATTGTGGTTTAATGAAATGATTAGATGGAAAATAACAATGCCTTGTTAAAAAAAAAAAAAAGTCACCATTACAGTCTAAGTATAGACTCGCTATTTCAACTACATATTTTTTTTAAAGAAATACCATGTACCTTAATTTTTAGTATGAAACGCAAGTGACAAAAGCCACAGGTGGTCCCCAAGAGCAAAACCCCATTACTCAGAGCCATTCCCCATTGTTTTGAACGTCCTCCTGCCACCAGCTGGGGGTGCAAAGGGGGACAGTTACCTTGCCAAATGCTCCCTACCTTTGGTTTCCCCATTCCTCTTTTTTCAGGGCTGCCTCTGGGCCCTCTCTCCCGCCCTCCTAGCCCCCGCCTTTCCACTAGACTCACACAAGCACAGAAAGCTTAAGTGCCTAAGTACTCATCTTTGCTGCAAATTATGTATTATTCAGACCAGTTTCAGGCCAGGTCTCCTATTATTTCACTTAGTTTGCCAAAGGTTTAAAGGATTAAACAATCCTGCAAGGATCCCCTGCTGTCACTCCTTTTCATCAGTGCATGGAAGCATCCTTTGGGCCTGGGCTTCATCACCTGGAGTCTGTGACATGGCCTGCAGGGCCGGGGAAAGCCCGGAAGGGGAGGCGGAACCATGTGAACAGAAGTGTGTTTTCTTGAGGGGTACTCTATAGTTTTCCTCAGATCCTAAAACAGACTCATGACCCAAAAATGTTTAAGGACCATGACTGGCTCTGAGAAGCCCTGTGCTGCTGCCGAATGCTTCTTTTTCCACATGAGGCCTGAGCTGGGCTCTGGAAGTGAACTTGCAGGCCCTGGAGCAGCAGCCAGTTTCCCATCTGGTTCCCCTGTCAGCCTCTGCCATTCGCTGGGCTTTGCCTCCTGTGTTTCTCTCCAGTGTGCCAGCCCTCGACTGGAACTAACCTCTGCAAGGCTGGGCTTGCTCCTTTCGGCATAGAAGCTGTTCCTGTCCTGTTTATTTCCCAAGCAACTTTACTCCAGTTTGGCTTATTCTAGAACCTCTTTTTTTAATATAGAGAATCACCGGGTTTTCTCAACCTCCTGCCCCTGCATCAGTGCACCTGCCCATCCCAGAGCCACCACCCACCCTCCTTAGAGGGTGACACATTCCCTTCTTAGACAGTTGCATCACTCAAATGACCAGTAGCATCCCTGTGCCCTAAGAAACCCTGGCATTTTCTTCCCTCCTAACCCGCCAAAACTGCAAGACCCCACACTAACATGATATAGTAACATCCAGAGTCACCTGTTGTTCACAAACAGGTTTTACCCTGCTTTGATCCCACCTTGATAACCCCTGACTCTCTCTTTGTGGTACGATAGCAGGTGTCACATGTTCTGATCAATTTTTCAGTGTTAGAATTGGGGAAAATTAGCCAATACTGTTTAAATATTAGAACCATTAAGGAAGCTGGACATAGATTCAGGACAGGAGAAAGGTCAAGTCCCATAGATTTTCAGGGCTTTCTTCTGGTTTGGGTCCTTGCTTTAGTTTAGGCATCTTCTGAGAGAACCCCTTGCATCCTGTGCTCCTTCTGACTTGCTGCCCATGAGGTGTCTGAGATGCAGAGGGGGCACAGATGGAAAGGAAGGTGAGGGACACGACTCCTTGGTCATATGAGCTTCAGTGGGCTGACCCCGGCATCATAAATCAAGTTGGCAGCGAGGGTGGATTTGGGGCCCCGAGTAAACTGCTGTTCCAAGTCCAAAGTTAGCTCCCCCGCGAGGTCTGCATTCTCAGCCTGCTGACACTTCCGATAGTCTTTGCTGATACCAGAAAGAGAGAATTCGAGCCCTGCCATATTTAGATCCCTGCCCTAAGTCAGAGTTCTGAGCTGCTGCATTGCTGTTTCTGACACACAATCCTGAGCTGAGGAAGTGACCAGCCTGTGGCCTCACAGACTCAAAAGAAAGCCTGGTCATGGGCAGAGGGCTAGTTCCTGTCCTCAGATAGGGATGGGGACACCACGGCCCTGCCAGATCTCTTGCCTGCCACCTTCTCTCCTGTCCTGAGGCCAGCTTTTCAGAAGGGAACATCTGTCCCTTTGTTGCTGAAAAACAAGCAGGTCTCTTGGGAAGCCAGAGTCGACTCCCTTTGGGGGCTTGGAGGAGCTGCTGGGCAGTGCACGTGCGATCCAGCTCTGTGATTCTTCTACAACATTCCTAATCCGGGGCTCCTCCCGCCGAGGGGGGATAATGAGGGTATGCACAGCTGACTCCACAAGAAGCCTCTTTCACAGTGAAGAATTGTCGATGAGACTCCGCAAAGTATTTCAGAGCCCGTGGCTACCAGCTATCTCAGTTTAATCTACGCAAAGAGTTAGGAGAAAACATTATAATTAGGGTCTAGATGACTGTGTGAACAGGGTATCAGCAACAGCCTGAGCCCATGTGGAGACAGTGGAAGTTTCTTCCCATCACACTGAGCGCACACTGAGTTCTCCCAACTTCTCAGCCACCGGCCTTCCACACACCACACTGCCTGTGCGTGCCACCGCTCCTTCCTATAGTTCAAGAAACCAGAACAGCACAAAATGTTGAGGTCTGTCTGTGCCCCTGTGTCAGAATTAGTTGTAAGGTCCAGAGTCCCCTCAGCCAGATGAGTCATTGTGCCTTTCACCAAAGGACTCAAACAAATTGGTTCTCGGTTGTTGCCCAGCCGTATAAGCGATGTGACAAAGACAGTTCAGAACAGGGCATGTATATCCAACACCACCCCCTACTCTCTGAGTGACTTCTCTATGCCAGATATTCCATTTTATACTTCACATCTGATTTAACTAACACTCAGAACATTTCCATGAAGTGTATTTAGCCCATGTGGCAGATGACAAAATTGAGGGTAGACCATTAAGATGCTCTAGGTACTGCAGCTAACCTTTGGTAGATCACGGTTGGAAGCCAGGTCTCCTGACATGCGAGCCCTTGCTTGTCCTCCTGCAGGATGCCATTGCTGCAATGTGTCAGATTCCAAAACTAGACATGAGGATCAGCTGGGGGACTTGGAAATGAGTCCATCAGAACCTCTTCAGGTGCAGCCCAGGCCGCCTAGGGAAGAGCTGCCAAGCACTGAGCTTCCCCTCCAGCATGAAGAGGGCCGACTCTCCCTCTTCATTATCCTGGGACAAGCATGGGTCCGCGCCAACCAACAGCTCCCCTGCTCTTCCTTCCTCATTGCTGCCCTCAACACAGAGCTGTTTGCGTTTATTCAGCTTGGGGCTCAGCCATGGTGCAGGAGAGACTGGAGCAGGCAGGCTGTGATGTGGGGCTGGGCCAGGGAGCACCCCCAAGGGTGCAGCAGCAGGGCGCCTGCAGAAGCCACAGAGTGGGAAGAACCTGCATCTAGCACAGCAGCAGAGGAATGAAACTTGGATGAGGGGAAAATGACTCGGTTTTAAAGTCACTGCAGGCAGAAGGTTTTATCATGAACAAAAATGAGTAAAAGATGGGGTGCCTGGGTGGCTCAGTTGTTAAGTGTCTGCCTTTGGCTCAGGGTGTGATCCCAGGGTTCTGAGATCGAGTACTGCATTGAACTCCCTGCCCCTTTGGGAGCCTGCTTCTTCCTCTCCCACTCCCCTTGCTTGTGTTCCTTCTCTCGCTGGCTGTCTCTCTCTCTGTCAAATAAATAAATAAAATCTTTTTTTTTAAATGAATAAAAGAAGAGGAGTATTATAGTCAGAAAGGAATGATGCTGAGGTCATGTTGCACACGTTGAGTTTGAGGTCTCATAAGAACTTGACACAGAGCTGTCCATGGGCAAGAGAAGATTTGTCATCAGACACAGCCGGACTCGCTCCGTTTCCCAAAGGCATCAAGATGTGATGTGAACTCTCTGAAGAAGGTGAGAAAGCAAATGGCAAGAACAGTGCTGTCCAGGTCCTTCCGGAGCATTCAGACAGTGCTCTTGTGCATGTGTCTGTGACATGTATCTCTCTCCTGAAAACATGCTAAGTGAAAAAAACTGACAGAAAAGGCCATATATTGCATGACACCACTGATCTAAAATGTCCACGACAGACAAACCCATAGCAACAGAAAACAGATTTGTGGTTTCCAGGGGCTGTGGGAAGAGAGGAGTGGGGAGTGGCTGCTAATGGGTATGGAATTTCTTTTGGGAGTGATGACAAGTTTCTAAAATTGATTACCATGATGGACGCGCGGCTCTGTGAATACTCTAGGACCCATTTTAAACGGGTGAATCATGGGGCAGGTGAATTATATCTCAACTTAAAAATAAGGATCTCACTCAAACTGTCATTCTTTACTCGACCAAAAATAAAGTCCAAACAAAAAACCAATTCCAAATTATATCCAGCCTTTAACTTGAGAACAGGTGGGCACCTTGACCCCTTATGCAGAGAAAACACACCTCTTTATTCAGGTCCCCTCACAGGTTACCTTAACTGTTGGCACAGGAAACAAACCTGTGGATCAGGACATGGGAGACAGTTTAAGGGGTAATTAGATTCTCCAGCTCAAGAACCACATTGATTTGCAGGAGAGAAAAATTTCATGATCCTTTTGCTGCCTTGTTTGTTCCCTTTGAGAGCAATTCTCACTTGGCCTCTGTTTAACCTACAGGTTTGTATATATTCAGGAATTTAAAAAGTGGGAATAGTAAAGGAGAAACCGAACACAGATTCTTTCGTTGGGATATGCATTAAAATATGAATTTCATCTTGGTCCACAGGTTTTTTAATTTTTTAAAAAGATTTTGTTTATTCATTTGAGAAAGAGAAAGCAAGAGACAGAAAGAGAGAGAGAGAGAGCATGAGTGGGGGAGGGGGCAGGGGCAGATGAGAGGGAGAAGCAGACTCCCCACTGAGCAGAGAGCCCGACCTGGGGCTCGATCCCAGGACCCTGGGATCATGACCTGAGCCGAAGGCAGATGCTTAACTGACTGAGCTGCTGAGGCACCCCTCTGTTCACAATTTTTAAACCTGAACAGTTCAAATGTTTGGACAGTGTCACCAGGTTTCATTACCAATGGGTGGTCCTCCTAAGATGCTGGAACGGGGTGCTGAAGCATCTGATGTCATCTGAAGCTAAGAAAGGCACAATCTATCGAGCTGACTTGAAAGGAAAGTGGCATATGCAAGTGATGAATCACTAAATTCTACCCCTAAAACTACTAATATACCCTGTGTTAACTCAACTGAATTTAAATAAAAAATTCAAAAATTAAAAAAAGGAAAGGCAAGTGTTAACAAAAGTAGGAAGTACTATTTGGAAGCAGCCTTAGCTATTTCACGGCAGACTTTGGGACTGCTCCAGCATAGGGATTCTAAATACCATAGTAGTCAAGTAATGTGTTCTCCTTATAAAATTAAAATGAGCATGCTTGGCAGCCTACGAAGAAACGAAGCTTCCCTCCAAACATAATATTTGATATTGTCCACACTTTAGCACTCTGTTACTGTTGGCTTACGGATCAGATGTGATGTTTTCTCTTGTTGTTGTTTAAAGGAAAATGGTTGGAAAATTCCCAGCTCGCGGGTGTGGCGGGAGGGAAATGGGGTGCAGGCACAAACATGGATCTCTCTCCAAACTAAACATGTAAACAGCACCTCTGGTTTGAAGAGCACACTGTTGAGTATTATTTCCCAAAGCCTTGCAGAGTACGTCCATATCCTGCATCCACCTTTCTACCGTATTTAGAGACAAGAATGCTCTAAGGAGTTTTCTCCACATACAATTCTTAACAGCTGGAGCAGGAACTAATTCCTACAGGTCTCTAAAGTCTGGCCTTCTAAGTTATGCTTCTGCATGGCTCTCTCCATCACACCTTCAGAGGCTGTGCTGTCAGGGAAACAGGCCGAGGGCCCCCGATGCTCCCGTCCCAGAGTAGTTGACCCCAAACTGATCCACGTTTATTTGGCATTTTGCACTGCCTCTCTCATCAGAGTAAAAGGCCAAGTAGGAGCTTCCTATTAGGAGAAGTTGCATTCTTGTGAGAAGCTTTTCTTTCTCGGTGGACAGTGATGATCCAGAACAGTCCTGGAGGAAGTCATTTGTTCCCTGCTGGAGGCTGATTTGCTGCCCTGCAGAAGCACACACAATGCAAGAAGGCGTGCGGCGAGCTGGGGACTTTTTTTTTTGCAGATTCAGCAGGGCACTGCATGCCAGCAACCAGTCTGAGGAATGCTGGAGTCATGTGTCAGTGCGTGCGAGAACGGTTCTCTGTGCAGCAGAAAGCTCGACTGATAGCGTAAGGGAGAGAGTCACATACACAACTGTTAACTACCTGCTCCCGATTTTCAGTCTGGAGGGCCATGGAGAGCTTATTTCAAATCCACAGATAGTCAAGAAACAGTTTCAGACTCTCTCTCAACCACCTACCTCACCAGACCTTTCCGTAAACATGCTAATAAGCAGCCTCACTGAACATATTTGTTTCACCTCTCTTCCATATACTTTATCTGCCTGGCTGGGCTAGAAGATGGCTCTGGATGTGGGCCAAATGAAAACTTCATTTGCAAAATGATGGCCCACAGGCCCACCCAGCCCTCGATGATGTATTTTGTTTGGCCTTGTCGGTGTTTTCAAAAAAAGCTGTGAGTTGTCAATATGTAAAACCTAAGAAATTCCATATAAAAAAAATCCATGCTTCTGGTTTCTCTTAAAATTCTGAATATCTGGTCATCCTGGGCTCACATTCTCAAGGCAGATAATGGGGTGAGGCCAAGGGGTAGCTCTGCCCGCCCCCCCACCCTGGACCAGACGTCCATGGGGACTCAGTTCCTGCCAAGTGTGAAACATCAGCTACTGATGAACAAGATTATCATCACGCGCCAGAGTCCCACATTCAGAGATGCGGGAATTAAGTTCCATTTTGGATACAGGAAGGAGTTCACTCTCATGTCTGTAAGGAATGAAGTCTATTTCAAGCGCAGCTAGAGAACCACAAGGAAGAGCACGCTGAACTGGAAGACAGATAATGTGAGTTTTTGACGCGACTCCCCTCTTCCCGTGCTGATTCCTCCTTTTCCTTACCTGTGCCGTGGAAGTGTGAGTGACTACCACCCGTCATCTCATTCAGCGTCCGTTCATTTAACAGCATCTGTGCAGAGTGGCTAATACTGAAGGTTTAGTGTCTTACTACAGGGATGTGCAATTAGGACTTCATTTTCCCCATATATGAAGTAGGGATCGTAATAATAAACCTCTCCGCATCTGGCATATTCTGTATAGTCAATCATTGTAAGCTTTCATTTTTTTTTTGTTAAGTACCAAGTGTTTGCCAAGCTTTGTGCTAGGCCTTGGCAATATGAGATTTTTCCAGGAGTTCCATTATCAGGCTTCTCCATCAGAGGTCCCTGATATTTAGATCATAGTTGAATCAGAGCCATGGCCACTCCCCCAGAAAAATGTACACACACGATAGTTTGCATAAAGTCCCAGGGATTTGGAAGTCCCTGAGGCCCATTCACGGGGTCTGCACCATTGGGCAGGTCCTCACCAGGGTGGCCACGTGGGATGGGGAAACGGTAGTCCCAGGAGACACAGAATCGCACGTAGCAAAACTCAGTCAGGCAGGGGGCCAGTTCTGTGTGAGGACAAGGGGCTGAGGTGCACAAGGTTGAAGCAGGTAGTAAGAGGAATTTTTAAGGAACATCACTTTTTTTTTCACACGAAGAAGCTATTCCTATTATAATTAATGTAGTCAGAGCTAGCATTTTGCGTATTTCTAATGTGTATCGTTGAGGCACATGCGAAGTTCTAGAATTAGCTTTTCTCCTGTGATCCTTTAACTTTTTTTTTTCTTTTCTAAAGATTCTATTTACTTATTTGAGAGGGAGAGAGAGCACAAGTGGGCAGAGGGGCAGAGGGAGGGGCAGACTCCCTGCTGAGCAGGGAGCCCCACATGGGGCTCGATCCCAGGACTCTGGACTCATGACCTGAGCTGAAGGCAGACACTTGACCAACTGAGCCACCCAGACACCCCTAACCTTTTTTTTTCTAAATAACTATACGTCATCCTGGGTGTGAAGACTAATCTCGATATTTATGAAGGCGGACCACTGCTTTGGCATAGTTGACCTGGGGTATGCACTTTTGTCCATATACTGGTCTTTTCCTAGTCTTCAAACTGCACTTCCCAGTATGCACAGGACCGACTGCACATGGGACCTGATTATCTGTTGGTGACCTAGATGGGGCCAGTCACTCAGGGCCACCTCTGCTCCTGACCCTCTCTGACCTTTAGGTTGGATGCAACACTTTATCACATTCCCTCTAAGACAAATCCAATTGCAAAAGTATTGGGAAACAGGTAGTTTTACTGAGGGTTCAGGAGACACTGTGAAAATTCACTGCATTTCACATCAAAATGCCCGTCAGACAACCCTCACCTGCCAAAGCTTTTCTTTTTCAAAGGCCAGACCCTCCTCTTCCCTCTACAGTTCCTCACCCACTCGGTAGCCTGTGCTAATTCAGGGAACAGAACTCCCTGAGCTTCTGCAATTTTGCTTCCTCATTCCTGTTACTTAATACAGGGTGAATTATGAGAAAGCCTCCGCGCTAAGGATGACAATTTTGTTTATACCATTCAACAAGCAACAAGCCCTCCTTAGTATTCATGCTATTTGTGGTGGGGTTGGGAGGAAGTTAAATAACAAATATTATCTTCCTCTCCTTCCCCATCCCCCACCCTACCAGCTTTATTCTTCACTTACTACCTTGAAGGCATCCTTAATGTTAGAACATGGAAACTCATCTTTCATATTTGTTTTTATTTTTTTAAGATTTTATTTATTCATTTGACAGAGAGACAGCCAGCGAGAGAGGGAACACAAGCAGGGGGAGTGGGAGAGGAAGAAGCAGGCTCCCAGCGGAGGAGCCTGATGCGGGGCTTGATCCCAGAACGCCAGGATCACATCCTGAGCCGAAGGCAGACGCTTAACGACTGAGCCACCCAGGCGCCCCTCATCTCTCATATTTGGACAGCTGCATGGTATGCCACTGTATACATGCAGCATGATGCATTTAGCCATTTCTGGGCATTTACTTTATTTTCC
Organism: Ailuropoda melanoleuca; assembly: GCF_002007445.2. NCBI lineage: Eukaryota > Metazoa > Chordata > Mammalia > Carnivora > Ursidae > Ailuropoda > Ailuropoda melanoleuca. Next base: position 16,939,611 of record NC_048220.1, on the reverse strand, counting down.
TTTTTTTTTCCTATCCCAAGCAGTGCTATAATCAAACAAATATTGCACACTTGTGTATCAGTAGGATAAATTACAGGAATTGGTATTTCTGTGTCATGAATAGGTTCATGATAATGTTTAGTAGATACTGCTGTCCAGGAATTTCTCTTCCAACCGACTGTGTAAAAAAGACCACTTTTCCCCAAAGATTACCTCATTTTATATGTTTGTTTATTCACGTCCCACCTTTATTCAGTAAGGGTTTAAGGTGGTTGGTACGGAGATATAAATTAGACGTAGATGGGAAGGGAAAGTGCGAATCAAAGATAAAGACATAAAATGGACTGGTGAGTAAGGGTGTTGTAAAAACTCATTCAAATCCATTCAGAAAAATCTATTCAAATTCATGCAAACCAGGCGACCCTCAGGTTTGGCACTAAGCTTTCCAGCAGCCAATGCAAAGAGAGGAAACTGATCAATTAGAGAATCCACAACCAAAAACAAAGCTGTGGCTTGCCAGCCTCATATAAAAAAAACACTGTACACTGAGACAGTGTCCTCAACAATGGGACTTCCTTTGAGCCCCACTGCCCCTCCGTATCTGCCCATTTTTCTCAGACCCAAAGCATGCTGCTCCAAAGCAGAGCCCGGCTGTTAGAAGTGCATGTGCTGTTTATGTCGGGTGGGGTGGCAGCCTGGCCAAGGCTGATAACCACCCCCCTGCCTCCCAATGTGGCCAGATAACAGGGTGTTTATGGCAGGCATCGGCACTCAAACACACAGACCTGCCTTTCTCTTAAAAGCTCCTGGAAGTTGCCTTGGAGGATGAGACCAGAAGTCAGTCTGGGCCAGTGTACATAAGTCCGGTCAGGAAAGCGCTCCTGCAGGCATATTCCCAAGCAGAACACGTGGGCTGCCTGCTGGATGAACAGGCAGAGGGCTGGACGGGTGTGTTCTCCAGGGCTGGGGGGCAAGGATCCCCTGAGGGAGCCAGGGGCCACCTGTGTAAACGGCCAGCCTCGCAGAAATCACCAAGGGGCTGAATCCCCCGACAGAGGGTCAGATGGCTCTATAAGGAAGCTCTGACCCAAAGCAAAGGCAATGGATCTGGACAGCAAACAGCAGAGGAGTTAAGAGACACCTGGACTTGGACATGGATTTGAAAGCAGAGCAAACTAGCAAGAAAGCAGTGGGTCTCCAAGGGTCATCAAGGCTGGCAAAATACAAAGCAAAATGGATCGAGTCACATAAGATTCTCTCCCCAAACCCCACTGAGCTGTGGATAATTTAGTAGCATAAGCTACTGCACACTGTGGTATGGACCCCCCAGACAGGTCCCAGAGAGGACATATCAAGAATGTATCATGAGCAGAAAGAAAAAAGAGTTACGAACCTGTGTCTCAGCACCGTGAAGATAGTGGGGTAGTATTTCCTTTGTCATTCCCTGGATGACAAAAGAGAAGAAAATAGGAGAAAGTTATCCAAGGGGAAGAAAAATAAATACAAAACAGTGTACCCCTGATTAAAGGAACTTTTTTTTGAGCATCACCCTGGGGGGCCATCGGAGAGAGAAAAGGGACAAGAACGGCAGGCCACCCCGAAGGGAGTAAAAGGAACCAAAAGAAGCATTGGGAAATGCCTTCTGGGGGTATGATATGGCATGGGGAGAAAAGGAGGTACATTTGGCAGTTAGAAAAGACCGATCCTACATAACGGTCTTTACATTCCCTTGATTCCTTTCAAGTGCATCCACATGAAGGTTGACTTTCGAACTGTGAGTTTTAGCCAGTACAGCTGTTCTGGGTTTTGAGTTCACCCACACAGATCCTGACTCATGATTTACCAGCCTTCTGCCCTTCCCACCGGTCTCCTAAGACTCCGCTTTTGCTAGACCCGGGAGAATGGCCTCCTCATCCCCACGGTCCTCGTCGCTCCGGGCTGGCAAGGAGAGCTTCCCAGCATGTCAGGCTTATTGTGTTGGCCTGTGTGGCTGAGGAGGAAATAGGATCCCTGCTTTAGGTTCTGGTATAATTTCACCAGAATATTACACCAGTGGAAACAGAAGTTGAACTTACATATGGGAAAACGTGAAGATGTGGTGGTAAAGTTTCATGGTTGGACTATCGTATTCTACTTTGAAACAGATTTAAGAATGACTCTGTTAGCTGGATGACTTCAGGGATCCATGTAACCAAATAGTTTTTCATTAAGAGTTTTAAATCATAGATAAAAATGAATTTATTGGAATAAAGTGACTGAATATGTAAAAATTAATAAATGGAGCGCAGGTTACCCAGAAAGACTCATTTTCTTATTGTCCAAATGTTTCCATACATTTAATGCGGTGATCTGAAATCTTGGTCAGGACTCCCTCAAATCTCTTTTTAAATGCATTCATCAGATGAACACCGCTAGAAAGGTGCCACCTTTGATCAACATAATGATTTTGATGTGAAAACCCTCAATTACGGCTCTTAATCATTTCCTTGGTAACAGGGAGTTTTGAACAAAATATAATAGCAAGAGTATTATAGAAAGGTTACTTATTTTACCCTCCACCTCTGACTATCCAGAGAACAACAAAGCCAAAATATGGAGGAAAGCAAGATGCTCTTTTAGCTAAAAAACCAGAATTCAGAAGTAGAACATAGTGGTGAGGCTTCTCCCCCCTTGGGTGGTGATTTCAGGATTTTTCCCCTTAACTGGGTGTAGCCTTGACAGAAGAAGGTGGGAGCCAGGGGCCCAAACCATCATCCCCACCCATCAGACCCTCTTGGGAGGAGGGTTCCCCATCCATCTTCTTTCATTCTGGGCCCACACCCTAAAAAATAGTTTTGCTTAGTATTATGAGGCCTCCTTCAGTCCCCAAATTAGACTACTCTAGCGTCTAGCTAGGTGAGTGGCTCAGACGCCGTCAGCATCAGGAGTGGCATGACCTCAGGACTGCCAGCTTTGCAGGTGCAGCCCCTGGAGGTGAAAACCTTACTTCCACACACTTGCTCCACCCAGCGGCAGGAACCCCAGAGAAGTGGAATTCCGCGGGGCTGCACTCACTCAGCGCTCCACCAATGACAGGCTGCTGTAGATGTGTTTACTCACTCCGTGTGACCGAGTATGCAAGCATGTGGACACAAGGTAGTCACAGCCCACTCGCCACCCCCACCCCCACCCCGGCAGCCTGGAGAACTATGCAGGTCAGGTTGTGAAACAGCATCCGCGGTTATTTAGAAAGGCATTTGGCATTCAGGGGAGGTTGGTCTTGTTTCAAACTCTGCTCATTGCACTAGTAGAAAACAGTGAGGATGATGACTCTTGATTCTCCCTAACATCTCAAGGGGCCTACGGGCCACGGGATTCTCCAGGGAGACATGGTGACATGGAATGGGGTCCTATACCCAGGTAGATGGCAAAAATGACTAAAGTTTAGAGTGTGGGAAAAAATACTTGAAATTACAAAGTAAAAAGTGCAAATATGAGATTATAAATAAATATATCATTTGTATTCAACTTAAAAACAATATATTTAGGGGGCGCCTGGGTGGCACAGTGGTTAAGCGTCTGCCTTCGGCGCAGGGCGTGATCCCGGCGTTATGGGATCGAGCCCCACATCAGGCTCCTCCGCTATGAGCCTGCTTCTTCCTCTCCCACTCCCCTGCTTGTGTTCCCTCTCTCGCTGGCTGTCTGTCAAATAAATAAACAAAATCTTTAAAAACATATATATTTATATATATATATATATATATTTAAAAACTGACACGGTATCATGCGACGTAAAGAAGTAAGTATCTAAGGACACTTGGGTGGCTCAGTTGGTTAGGCAACCGACTCTTGATTTTGGCCCAGGTCATGATCTCAGGGTCATGGGATGGAGCCCCGTGCCAGGCTCCGCGCTGGGTGTGGAGCCTGCTTGAGATTCCCTCCCCTCATCCCCCACTTGTACTTTCTCCTGCTTGCTCGCTCTCAGATAAATAAATCTTTAAAAAAAAAAAGAAGTACCTAATTTTTGCTGGGTATGGGGGGGATGCAGCATATAGATCACGCAGAAAACAAATTTTCGCCATTGCCGGAGGGTATTTGGGATTGGTATCTAAATCTTAAATTTACAAGCTTTTTTTTTTTCTGTGTTGTTTTTTTTACATCCTGTCCTAGACACTGGACCTCCTTTCCCTAAGATCTGGATACTTTTTTTCCCCCTCATTCAAACCAGAGGCCAGTGAGAATAAATTCAAGCATACAGTTGTAAAAGCCTCTCTCCCCGCGTTTACATTTTGACAGCAGCCACAGAAGATGAAACCAGCGGGGGATGTAAGTGGATGATGGCAAGGCCGTCCCAGGTGGGAGGAATATGCTGATGGGGGAACCTGGCCCTCAATTAATGAATGACATCAACGCCTTTCATGTACAACGGCACACCCCAGGGCTGGGTGAGACAAGCAGGAAAGAAGAGAAAGATCCCATCTTGTTAATTGACCTAATCCCACCTCCTCCCCCAGAACTACAGATGATTTATAACACAGAACTTCCTCTAATGTCATCAAACTGCCTCTCCCAGAAACAACACCGAGGAGTGATCGTGAATAGTGATAACGAACGAGCAGACACTTTGTCCCTACCTCCTGCCATTCTTTCCTCTATGAACTTACTTAGGGAAAGCTGATGTGAAACTCACTTCTTGGTTTGGGTTTTTTTTTCCTTTAGTTTGTTTTTGTCTTTTCATTTTAAGCAGTCACACCCTCTGTTCCAAACAGAGTGCAGATCCCACCATTGCATTCCTAACTTTGTGGTTCTGAACGTTGGACTCTGGAAAGTAGCAACAGTCATGGTGGAACAGGAGTGGATAATGAGAGCTTTTGGTCTCAGAAAGGGAAAAATAGAGCAGCTCAGAACTGCAGGACCAGGGAGTCTCGCATTTTTCCTCATATTTCTAGGTGACAGACAAATTGTTAGTTACCACATGTATACTTTATTAGTAATTGCTCTAATTTGCCTCCTAAGTTTCTAAGTTGCCAGTTCACGGAGATCAACTATTTTGTCCCTATAAAATAGGAATCATGTGATAATTTAATGAAGTAGCTGGCCAGTTAGGGCAATTTCTGTGCAAATGCAGTTATGGCCATTGTAATCTAGAAAAGAAGAGGGAGGGATAACACAGTACAACTCCTTAGAAGCGTAGCACTCACTGGGATTAAAATACTACACACACATTTCCTTTTGTGGACATATGGGTGCTAAGACAACTGATGTTTCTTGGGGTTGGTTTGGTCTCTATTTAAAAGAAAAAGTTTCCTTCCTTCTTGGAGCATGGTAAGGGCTGAATACCAAATCCCTCCGGCGGGGGGAGTTGGCGGCAGGGGGGGAAGGTCTGGGAGACCGAGGGCTGGGGAGTGTGCAGATGACAGCAGGGATGTGGTACGCAGGGTTTGACATACAGCTTCTCTTTTTTTCATCTCAAAGCAAATGTTCCACTTCTCTCAAAATGTTCTTAGCTAACTTCCAGTACTGTTTTAAGGACCTAAATGCGAAACATACTCTTGTGGCCGGCCTGTCAGATTTCTCTCTGTTTCTGGATCTTTGCAATTTATCCACAGAAACATTTCCTACTTCTCCACTGAATAGCCAAACAAGCTGAGGTCTCTTTCTGTCTCTTTGCCATCAGCAAAATTGTCAACTCCCTTCTGTTTGCTGAGCTCTGTTCTCTCCGATTTCTAAGAGGCAGGAACACAGCTTAACATTTGGTTCTCAGGTTTCAACTTGCAGTCCTGAAAATGGCAGAAACTAGGAAAATGAAGTTTTTAGCTGATCTTTGAGAACACTGGAAATAGAGTGACAGAATAAATGTGGATTGCTCAGGCCATTTTGGAAAGTCACTAGTTGGCCCAACTCAGCTGGCAGACATCCTGGGACTGATAAAATTCCTTTAGCAGCTCCTCAGAATTTAACTTTGGCTCAATCTGTCAACGTCACAGCCACATCTCTCAAGGGTACCATTTGGCCACAGGTCAAATCTATTATCACAAACACAGTGGATGTTCCTGAGCAGCATTCCTAACTGTGGCCAGTGTGTCCACATGCACTGAATAAGATCAAGTATCAAAAAGTTTAAGAAAAACAATGCAACTTAGATAACCCCTGCCACTTTTATTGAAATCAAGACACTTTTTTAAGTGACCAAATGGCATTTGGATAAATAACCGTACTCCTGGAACCTGAAATCAGACCATCAGTGATTAAGATTTTAAACCAAATTTGGAAACTATACTCCTGGCTTCCCAACTTCCTTAATGTACTATTAGCGTGTTCATGACCAAGGAGAAGCTCCAGATGAGTCTTATGGCTTAATGCTTCCTTGATCAATGTTCAGTAAGCAACAGGGCAGGGCAGGCAGCCCATTTATCCTCAAAGTGTGGTCGTTGGGCCAGTGTCATTAACATAATCTGGTAGCATATTAGAAAGGCAAATTCAGGGCCCTACCCCAGCTTACTGCAGCAGCATTTCTGAGGGTGGGGCCCAGGAATCTGGGTTTTTACAAGCTCTTCTGGTGATTCTGATGTTCACCCAAGTTTGAGAACCACTGGCCTTGGGGCCTCTGGAACAAGCTGTCAACTGGCAACAGACGGTTTATGGTTGTACCTACAGAGATTTCTTTCTGCAGATGAGAGAAATGTGACAATCATGCTGTCCTTCTTTGGTTGGAAGCTAGGTCCCAGCTGCTGATTTTTGCTTTCTTTTCTCTGCAACATTTCCCAATATGTGGATCAGAACTGTGGGGCACCATATGTTGAAACTGACTTAGGGTGACAGTTTGTATTTTAAAACTTGGAACTTGTAGGGAGCACCTCCCAAACTTGTTGGGATGGTTTTAGTTTGTTGGTGCTAAGAGGAACCATACACCTAAACAGTAATACACACTTTTCCTCAATCAGCTCTCGGAACATCTCAGTCATCTGTAACACAGCAAAAAATCAGAAAGTAGACAAAAAGGACCTTTCATCATTCAACATGTATATTACAAAAACTGCATACCAAAGCTCATTCCTGTTAAGGAAATTCCTGGAGGCTGCTCAGATCTACTCAGTCTTACTTTCTAAAACTAATTGTGCCTCGGAATCACGTGAGAAGCTGTTTAAAAATTTAGATGTGCAACACCTAAATGTAAAAGCTAAAACTATAAAACCCTTAGGAGAATACTTAGGTGTAAATCTTCATGATCGTGGGTTAGGCAACCGTTTCTTAGATATGACACCTGAAGTATAGACAACCAAACAAAAAATAGATAATTAAAAATTAAAACCTTTGTGCTTCAAAGGACACTATCAAGATAGAGTATAAAGAGACACTCCACCTAATAGGAGAAAATATTTGCAAGTTGTTTCCCTGAGGAGAGTCTAGTATCTAGAACATATTTTTTAAAAAACCTTACAACAACAACAAAAAAACCCCGAACAACTCGATTTTAAAATACATGAAATATTTGAACAACTATCTCTCCAAAGAAGATGTACACATGGCCCATAAGCACACAAAAAGCTGCTCAACATCATGTGTCGTTAGGGAAATGCGAATCAAGAGTACGATGAGACACCACATCACACCAGGATGGCCAGGATCCCAAAGATGGAAAACCGCAAGCGGTGGCAAGGAAATGGAGACACTGGAACTCTCACACATGACTGGTAGGAATGTAAAATGGTGCAGTCACATTGGGAAACAGTCTGGCAGTTCCTCAAAAACATAAAAATGGAGTTACCATATGATCCAGCAATTTCACTCCTAGCTGGGTATACACCCAAGAGAATGGAAGACATAAAAACTTGTCCACGAATGCTCACAGCAGGCTTGCTCCTTAAAGCCAAAAGGTGGAAACAACTCAAGCGTCCATCAACTAATGAATGCATCCACAAAATGTCCTATTTATACAATGGGGTATTACTCACCCATAAAAAGGAAGGAAGTACTGATACGTGCCGTAACATGGATGAACCTTGAGAACGTTAAGTGAAAGAAGCCAGACACAAAAAGCCACATATTGTGTGATTCCGTTTACATGAAATGTCCAGAACATGCAAAGCCATAGACACAGAAAGCAGATTAGTGGGTTCGTGGTTGTCAGGGGCTGGGGGAAGTGTGATGGCTGCACAACTTTGAGAAATGCTAAAAAAAACACTCAATTGCACACTTGAAAGGGTGTATTTTATGGAATATAAATTCTATTTCACTTTTTAAAAAACATGCAGCAACGTGGATTTGGCCTGTGGAGCCATAGTTTTCCAATGCCAGTTTAAACATACACAAACATATTTCCTTAACAAAAAAAAGAATGCGTGATATATACCAAATTAGATACTAGAACCACCAAGGGTGGAGCCCGGGCATCTGTAGTTTTGAGAAGTTTCCAGGTAATTTACTTGAAACCAATCAACTGCTGGTTGGAAAACCAATAGTTGGGGACCACTGCTTTCCATATAGTTCTGTTAGTCTGATAATCTTAGAAGGCTGGAAGAGAGGAAGGCAGTTTCTATAGGGAGACAAATAGGTACTATGGGGAAAACATATATATATATTTTTGACACCCCAACAAAACACAGTAAAGAATAAGACACAAATACAAAGGCATAAAAATCTCAGTGTTCTGAGGCCACTTAGCATAGAAGCAAACAGTCATAGGTCCCGTAACAAACCGAAATCATTGCTATATTACAATTTTTGATATTCATAGTGATGACCTAGGGGCATTCAGAGAGGATTAAATTGTGTTCAATAGATGTTATTTAAGGCATGTGGAGGCAAATACTCATTTTAGGAAATAGCATTTTAAGAATGCTCCAAGTAGTAAAACCTCAACAATCGAGGAAATCTGATTATCCAGGTAAGGTGGTTTAAAAATCCTTAATAGCCTTTTTTTAAAGTCTTCTAATTTTTTTTTCCACTTGGGTTTCACAAACAAAAGTCAATCTTGCAACTAAGGAAAAAAAAACAGGATATAAACTTCCTGAAATGAGCATGAGACACAGAAAACATTTGAGGGGAGAGAAACCAAAATGGAGAAATTTTTGTTTTTCTAAGGCATACTCATTTCTAAGCCAGTAGTCCTTTTTTTTTTTAAATCAACTTTATTGAGGTATAATTTATATATAATAAAATATTTTAAGCACGTAATTTGGGTGCCTTTGACAAATGTGTACACACACCCGTGTAACCACCATTCCAATCAATACACAGAACATTTCCATCTCCCTCGCATCATGTGCCCCATAGTGGTCAATCTCCCATGCGTGTACCCACCTTGCCCCAGGCAACCAGTGATGTGATTTCTGGCATTATTGATTAGTTGTGCCTCTAGAATTTCAGACAGACAGACTCCTACTGTATACGTCCTTCTGTCCAGCTCCTTTCAACACAATTATGAGGTCCATGTATGGAGCCAGTGTGTGATTAGTAGTTCATTCCATGTTGTTGCGAGGAGTATTCCTTCCATGAATATACCAGAATGTATGTACCCATTCACCTGCTGTTTTCTGTGGGGGATTATTGGAAGTGAAAATGCCCAAGTCTTTCTATGGACCTTTTTTTCCATAGGTCCTATGCTGGGCCATGTGTTAAATATATGTTTTACATAATGAGAAACTGCCAAACTCTCTTCTCTAGTAATTTCACCATCTTATACTCCGACTAGCAATGCAGGACAGTGCCAGTGAAAGCCCAGAACCTGGACCTACACGCCGGTAGAGAGAAAATTCTCACTCAGTTATTTCCATCTCTCCTTGGCTCATTATTTTGTCCGCTGTTATAGGAATTTTGCCTTGTATTTATGGAAACTTTCATCTATATGGCTCCAAACCCTTTGTAGGTTTCAACCAGCATTAGTACTGATATACTATTAATTATCTATATAATTATCAGCATACTATATAATTAATATGCTTTAATAAAACTGAAGTTTCAAGCAAAAAATATTTTTCTTGGCAGCGATAGCTAAAAACTGTTTCTAAAATAGCACTTATTTATGTCCCTTTCTAATAAGTGGGCAATGGCTGTGAATGAATCCTTGACCATTCAACATCTTGGCAGTTTTTGTTGTTTGTCCTTTTGAAAGTCAACTTTCTGTGAAAATCAGTGCCTTGGTTCACGAAAGAACAGCAGTACAGTTTAGTATTAAAGAGCTCAAGTTAAAGAGGTTGTCAGACCACTGTGAAAATTGTGAATTCTTTCCATGGGCCTCTTCTTTACCATATAAAGCTTTGGTTCCCTCATCTGCAGCTGGGCGGGGGCGAGGGGTAGGGTCATAAAGACACATATGTCATAGAATTGTTCTGAGGACAATGATCTCATGTAGGTAAAGCCTTTGGCAATGTTCCTAGTCCATATTTATTGCTCAACAAATGGAAGATTTAAAAAAGGTGGGTTCCAGTGTGGTTGAAGAAAAAAGTCATCATAGGAAACACAGAATGAGTTCTAGAATGTAAATTCCCTCTCCTTGCTTTGACCAGGAACATGCTTCCTCTCTCCCCTTGGAAGTCGGGGACACTCCCATTCCATTAGCTGCCAATCAGCAGCATCCTCCACAAGGTCATTCCCTCCCCATCCTCTGTTCCTGCTGGGGCTGGCTAGGAGGAGCCGTGTGTGTACCTTCTCTCGCCGGGTTCTAGTCTGGCTCACCTGCTCAGAAGCCTGGACTTAAAATTGGCTCACCATGCTGCCCTCTGCCTCGGCTGTTTGTACTAACCTCACATCGAAACATCCTGTTTCCTTTCAGAACTTGACCTTAGCATCCCACATGCCCTTTGAGGTCCATGTATGGAGCCAGTGTGTGATTAGTAGTCCCACATTTCAGTCCCATATATCCCACATATCAGACCTATGGGCTGACAGATTAAGAAGCATCTGCTCCCTGGACTCCAGCCTCAAACAACCATAATAGGACGATAGGAAAAAGCTCACCAGATGCACATCTTCAAATACCAGAAAATCATTTTTTTAAGTTTAATTTTCCAAACACATGGACCATAAGGAAGAGAAAGCCTCCAGTCTCGGGCTTTCAATTTAAAGACCATTTGGTAAATGTTTCTCTTTGCACCTGCACTGAGGACCTTTATGGAATAGCTAGCATTGCATCTTCCCTAGCTTCTAAATCTGGAGAAACTGCAGTCTGTCAGGAGGTGAATAAATCATACCAGTAAGTAAGTAAATTAAGAAATGGATTGTGTTTAGGTGCATGTAGCAAAGAGAGCAACCAGGAAAACTCCGGTGAACCAGCATTATGACATCAGACTACTGACTCAAACACTGCATTGGGGCAATTCTTGTTACCCTCTCCTCTATGTGTGTTGTGCCCTTTGCCCTATGGTGTTAGTTCCACCCTCGGGCCAATGACGCATGAGGCATGAGGGGAAGCTGGGAGGAGGGCAGAGGTTACTGTCTGGCAGTATCTGGGTGAGGTCATGCTAAGCCTAGTTCCAGGTCTTTCTGTCAAATACCCTATGAAGTATCAACTGAAGGATAGACTTGTCATCTCTGGCCACTTAGCCCAAGCAAACTAGCCCACTCAGTGAGTCCCCTCAGCCAGAATGGGTGGAGGTGTGAAAGAGTCCAGTATTGCATTAAATATTGAAAATAGGGCCTAAAGTAGAAGTGCTCTTCAGAGAGGTGCATTAGGCTCTGATGCTGCCCCTGAGGCGAGTTCTCTGTTACATGGAGAAGAGAGAATGACAGAAAATTCTGGTGAATTATTTTGATGAGCTTCAAGAGTTTAAAACCAGTCTCCTTGACATTTTGACATCCTGGTGTATTTTTCTTTGGTTTTCCTGACAGAAAGGAAAGTTGAGGAAGAATCAGGATTCTCTGCTTGCTCTTCAACTGCTAAAAAACTCACTAGATATTTTTCTTGCAAGACTTACCAATTTAAAAACTAACTTTAAATTTCTGTCAGTTTCTTGTTCTAAAAACGTTTAGTGTCTTAGATCAAATTTATCTCTTGTTAGTTCAAACTAATAAGTAAATCTCTGTAGCAAACATCTTTTATGCCATTTACTCAAGCAGAAAATGCAGGTACTTGGTTGGATTTTTAATTTTCTTGTTAAGGTGGCATTTCCTTTTTTTGCCCAATAGTTAGCAGTAACATCTTTAGGCCTGTTTTCCTCCTTGATAACTTTGACAAGTTACCTCAGATTGGTCAAATCTTCTATTTTGGCTTATATAGGTATTACTACTGATACTGTCTACCTTTGTCCTACAAAAATACTAGGGTCAATGTATATATTACCCTAGTGTATCTTTTAAAAGAGAATTTCATTGTTTTAGGATCCCTTATTTGTATTTTTTTTAAAAAATGTATTTTCAAAATTCAGATGTTTCTTCTCTAAATAACTATTTCATAAAAAAATTTCTAACAGTTCATAAAAACACTTTTCCTTCTAAATGGACAGTTATACCTGTAGTCAATCTTTGCTCGCTTGTTTTATAAACAGAAAGGGGTCGAAAACGGGTGAAAAGTGTGTCAGGTCCCTACTCTATGCCATGCACCAGGCTAAACATTACCTACACTACCTGGGCAATTCTCACAAGAGTCAATAAGCAATGATAGGTGCTATTATTATCTTAATTTATATAGAAGAAAATTAAACCTTAGAGAACACTAACTTGTCCATAGTCACATGGACAGAAAGGAAATCTTTGTTATTAAAGAATAACAACAAAATGGGGTGCCTGGGTGGCTCGGTCAGTTAAGCAGCTGCTGTCAGCTCTGGTCACGATCCTGGGGTCCTGGGATCGAGCCCTGCATCGGGCTCTCTGCTCAGCAGGGAATCTGCTTCTCCCTCTGCCTCTGCCTGCTTCTCCCTCTGCCACTCCCCCTGCTCATGTTCTCTTTCTCTAATAAATATATAAAATCTTTAAAAAAAAATAGTAAAATAACAAAATGGATTTGGTAATAAATGATAGAATCACAAGTTCATATTCAGTTCTATTATTGTTGCTATTACTGAAAGCATGTAGTTATCCACATGCATAAACACGCATACATTTGTAGGATCATTGTTACATGACCTTGACGCTCTCATTTTCCACATGAAGAAGGTCCATGGAAGTGAAATGACTAAGCCACGGGGACAGTTAATTGAATTTCAGAACCCACCAGCAGATGCACACTCTGTGCCTCCTGGGAACAGGATGTTGGCAGTTTATCCAGAACTTTGTGCCCTGAGTTCTTACACGTGTAGCAAAACTGCCGTGCTCATGGCACAGACCCGTCCTGGTTTCTACAAGTGAGGCTGCCCGCCCCCCACTCCACAGGACAAAGAACTACAGGGGGTATGCATGTTAAGTGTTCAGGTGCTTGTTTGTTTACCTCGTGGAAGAGTAACCATGGTAGCTTCATGCTGTCATTATTGGGCCTGTCAATATAATTGTGTAGTGATATCACTGGAGTTGTGAAACAATCATTCACATCCGTCCTTGTGTTTATATTTAGCAGTGACTGCTAATGGTGTGATTATAGGATATAAACGAGCTCCACCCAGAGTGAGCCCGAATGATGAGATGATTGCCTGGGGACCTCGGGTTAGCCAATGCATATTACACTATGAAATGAAGATATCCAGCATAGACAACTTTATTGTGACTCTAAATTTGGTTTCCCACAATACCACTTCAAGCCAAATTATGTATGTTTGATGAGGCATAATTTCTTATTAGATTCACAGAATACCAGAGCAGACTACATCATGATGGGATCATAATCTGAATTTTAGTCAGGTTTTTGGTTCATTCCCCAATACTAGCTAATGAAATTAATCTGATACCATAGTTATTCAAATGAATAGGGGACAACATAGGACAAAAAGGGAATAAACTGTATCGCTCACCACAAAAAGTAATGTACTCTTATATAGTAGTAACTGTTGGCATTTTTTCCCCTGACCTTTCCATGAACCGTCTCTCATCGGCCTTGTGGTCACTTGTCCAAGACAGATGTCTGACTCTTGGTTTTGGCATCTCTGATTAGGGATTTAACATATTGAATTCAGCCTTTTAATGATTCTCTAAAATGTTATTTCGATAACGTGCATGCCAAGCCTGCATGTAGATCAGTGTTCCTCATTTCTGACCAAGAGAACGTGCTGAAAGCTTTCCAACAAAATATTACTGAAGTTGAGAGGGAACTGAGTGTAACAGACTTTGGTTTGCTCCCTTGTACCCATTGTATCTTTCTCTTTTCTTCATCTAACACACCCCAGATTCACTCATTTGGAATAAATGTTTGTAACCAGAGATGCCATTAAATGCATGAAGTCATTGCTGGAAAAGCCTCTAACATGTGATCTTACTGTCTGTGCTAACCACACCATCAGCTACCTGGGAATAATATAGGTAATAGGAAATTGAGTTACTTAAATAATGAGCCATTTTTCCTTAAATTAGCCACTTTTAATTCATTCTGGGGAGTACTTAGCTTCTAACCGGAGTATTTAATATCTGGTCTTGTTTTCCAAATCACAATCACGTGTTTAAGTATATGAATAATTAGAGTTTCATAAAGGTTAAAGAGTCAGCTGGAATAAGCCAGTGGAAACAAGGTGATATAATTTTGAATATTAAAACCATGGTATCTGCCACACTACCAGACAGTTCTTTCTTTTTTTTTAATGCGTGAAAAATGGCAAAATATCATTACCGTAAGTGGCTCGGGGGCCTGGTAATATATTGTTTTTCTAAAGTATTTAAGTCATCAAAGCAGTAGCAAGAGGTCAGAGTCTCGTGTTGCTTAACAGCTGGAGGCCGATCAGGATGATCTTAGACTTGTTTTTCAAAACATTTTCACAAGGGAAAAATATTAATAAAAAATTAAAAAGGAAAGTTTTAGAGTTTGCATAAAATGAGCAGAAATAAGATTTATACTCTGCCTCTGAAAGGGTATTGAATATCACTTCAATTTGCAAATATTGATACAACTGTCATATTATTTTCACATTGCGACAATTTTGAGTTTTCTTCACTTGAAACATTGTCCCAGGGGGCACTGTGACTGTTAAACTAATCTTTATTCATGATTTATGCAGCCTGAACTCAAATCTCTGAAACAAAATTAATAAATCATGTGCCGATGGAGAGAATGGCAGAGACTGTAGACAATTTGAAGAACAATTTCTAAGTGATTGGTACCACTTAGACCAACTTTGAGTTTATGGAAATTTTTTACTTAAGTTGTGAAAACTCTTAGGACCTCCTGGAAACTGTAGCAATTCATTTTCTCGGCTGATTTGCTCCGAGATGGGCTAAAACCAGGCTACGCCAAACTGATCTCTCGTCAACTCACCCTTTAAAAGATAACTATCAAGGAATATCACGTAGCTTGCCTTCATAGCACAACAAAACTCCAACTCAGGCCCTTCCTGCTGCAATTTATGTCCATTCGTTCTTGCTGTTTTCTCAGAGGAGCTTTTAGAGTATAACTGAGTACCCTCTGTGGAAATATAACCAAGCAATCACCTTGGAGACAAAGGTACGTTGGTAATCAGTCCCGGAAGTGAGGCTGGTTGGAATACCAAGTAGGGCTAGCCTAGTCTGTTAGTTACTGAGTTGTTTTCCAGCATGGCATACAGTCATCACAGTTTTAAGACCACCCAGGAATTGTTAGCTATGACTACTTACCATGTGATTATTTTTTAAATAAAGTTTATTTTTTAGAAGAGTTTTATTTTTACAGAGAAATGGCAAAGATAGTTAAAAAAATAAAGTTCTCGTATACCTCACACCCAGTTTCCCCTATTATTTTTTTTATTTTAATGTTTTTTATTATATTATGTTAGTCACTGTACAGTACATCCCTGGTTTCTGATGTAAAGTTCGATGATTCATTAGTTGCGTATAACACTCAGTACACCATGCAATACGTGCCCTCCTTACTTCCCATCACCAGCCTATCCCATTCCCCCACCCCCCTCCCCTCTGAAGGCCTCAGTTTGTTTCTCAGAGTCCATAGTCTCTCATGCTTCTTTCCCCCTTCTGATTACCCCCCTTTCTTTATCCCTTTCTTCCCCTACCAATCTTCCTAGTTCTTATGTTCCATAGATGAGAGATTTCATATGATAATTTCTTTCTCTGCTTGACTTATTTCACTTAGCATTATCTCCTCCAGTGCCGTCCATGTTGCAGCAAATGTTGAGAACTCGTTCTTTCTGATAGCTGAGTAATATTCCATTGTATATATGGACATCTTTAGTATGTATATTTGTTACAACTAATGAACCAATACTGATGAATTCTTACTAACTGAAGTTTATACTTCATTCGGATTTCCTTGGTTTTTACCTAATATTCTTCTTGTGTTCCAGGATCCCACCCCAGATTCCACCTAATATTCAGGTGCCCTGCCTCCTTAGGCCCCTCTCGGTTGTTGTGACAGTTTCTCAGACGATTCCTTGTTTTTGACAACCACTGGTCAGGGATCTTGTAGAATGTCCTTCAATAAGGATGTGTCTGAGGTTATGAGTTTGCAAGAGGAAGGCCACAGAAGTCAAGCACCAATGTCAGCACACATGAAGGGCACATGGACTTATCATGGTTGATGTTGAGCCTGATCACCTGGATGATGTGATGTTCGCCAGGTTTCTCCACTGTAGAGTTCTTCTTCTTCCCTCTATCCATACAGCAGCTCTCTGGAAGGAGTTCATCATGCACAGCCAACACTTAATGAATGGGGAGTTATGCTCTACCTCCTTGCTGTATGAGTGTGGACATAACTTATTTGGATTTCTTCTGCATGGGAGATTTGTCTCTTCTCCCCATGCCCTTTGATTTATTGATTCAGTCACTTATTTGTCTAAGTATGGACTCAGATTTTATACTTTGGCTTACAGTGTAATACTACTTTATTTATTTTGTTGCTCAGATTGTCCCATGTTTAGTCACTGGAGCTCTTGGAATTGGAACCTCTCTCTGTCTCTTCGAAATAACCTTACCGTTGTGGGGTTTTGTTTTTTTGAGGTGGTTTTGTGTGTGTGTGATTGTCTTTAAGTTTAATTGTATCTTGCACATAAAAGTCAGCCAAACTGGTAGTTATCAACTTTTCTCCTCTGTGTGCCAGTCATCAATCAACTTCTATTCAAGGGAACAAGTGGCATTGTTAAAAAATCTATCACATTTGATTATTAACCAGAAGATTATTCAGTACCCTTGATCTTTCCTCCCCTTTCCTCTACCACCCAGTCATGAGACCCTTTTTGGATTCAAAGATAAATCATTTTAGAAATAGTGATAAACAGAGTAGATCAGAAGTAACTATAGACACAGAATAAATCGAATATGAAGAATTCATTCACACACAAAAAAATACAGAATACAAAAGCAGTGGGCTTTTAGAAATTAAAAAAATTGAACTCTTAAATAAAAAGCTGAAAATTCAAGATAAGTAAGTATACTAGACATTACGTCCTAACATAATCAAGAGCATCTAGGCCAGAGAAACAACTTAGAGCATACGAAATATGAAACTGAAAGGATAATAAACTAATGGCAAACTAATACCTCATTAAAATCAGGAACGAGACTCCCTTTTCACCATGATCATTCAGTATTCTGGAAGCCACAGCCCACCCAAGAAACCGAAATCTGTGGAAAGGAAGAAAAAGATAATCATTATTTATATGTGGTATTTCTGTTTACCTAAAAACAATAGAATCAACAAAAATATAATAAAAATTTAATTAAAAATAAAAGCCTATATACAAAATAAACCAAAATCAGTAGCTTTTCTGTAAATGAGCAGTAAGCGTTTGTAGAATATAATGGAAAAGTTCCCATTTACTAAAGTGTAAAATATTCAGTAATAATAAATCAGTAGTTAGAAAACTGAACTATTGTGCTAAGGGAAATAAAACTCAAATAAATGCTATGTACCTAGATAGAAAGATGAAGTATTTTCAAAATGTAACCCTTTTTTATATTATTCTCCAGATTAAATACATTTTTAACAAAACCTCAACTTTAAAATGGTGACTCAGATTTAAAAAAACAGCAAACCCAGGAAGAGCAAACAGAAATGATCATTAAATGTGGGAGACAAGAGATGTCTACCAGTTACTAAAATGAATTATAAAGCTTTAATAACTTTGAAATGTGATGCTTTTCAAATATAGATTAATGAAGTAAAACCTATGGAGGGATTCTAGTATGTATAAGGATTTACTGTAGAAAAAGGTGGCATATAAATGAAGATGTTATCAATAAATTAGACTGAACCAGTTGATAAACCATTTGAAGAAAATGAAAGTTGGCTTTTGACATCACACCATACACCAAAATAAGTTATAAATGTATTGAAGAATTTATGAAACCATGAAAGTCATAGAAAATCTGGGATGAATATTTATCTGCTCTTGGAATGAAGATTTTTCTAAGTAGAAGAATAATAGAAGATACACAGAGAAGAATTTCTAGTTCTAGTTATAACTTTAAAAAAAAAAGATTTTATTTATTTCAGAGAGTGAAAGAGAGCACAAGTGGGGTGGGGAGGACAGAGGGGGAGGGAGAAGAAGACTCCCTGCTGAGCAGGGAGCCCAGCTGGGGCTCGATTCCAGGACCTGGAAATCATGACCTGAGCCCAAGGCAGATGCTTAACTGACTGAGCCACCCAGGTACCCCTCTAGTTTTAATTCTAAAACTTTTGTGTCAAACAGACTATAAACAAAACTAGAAGACAACTGACACAATTTTTTTAAAGACATATAACAAAGGTTAATATCTTCACTATATACCCAGAACTCACTAGGAAAAAAGCAACAGCGAAATTGAAGATTGGGGAAGTGATGTTAGTAAACAAATCAAAGAGACAAAACACTATGACAAGGAAACACATGATCAAATTTTAAAGGAGTATTTATTTGCTTCATACATATTTACTTAAACACTTATTTATGCCAAGAAACTCTAATAATGAACCAACATCCTGAAGCTGTGAATAGGAAAAAACAGTTTAAATGAAACCCAGTCTTGCAAAGATTCAGTGAAATGGGCGGTTTCATCAGCTACTGGTGGAAGTAAAAATTTGACTGAAAATACAAACTTTTAGGGGACTGAGCATTAATGGGGACAGGACCGGAAAATAGGTTATGATCCTAGCCCAAAAGCTTGGTAGTTTCTAATTACCTTGTGTGTGAACCTGAACAGGAAGTCTAAGATCTCTGCATCTTTATTTCCTCATCTTGAAACAAAGAGGTCGGTTTATGGTCAGTGTGAGGACAAAGAAGTCCTGAGACTGGGGGAAAGATGGGAAGTTTAGGGAGCAGAAGGGAATTGTTTTTAAAAAGAATCTAAGGGACACTTGCATGGCTTGGGTGGTTGAGTGTCTGCCTTCAGCTGGGGTCACGGTCCTGGGGTCCTGGGATCAAGCCCTGTATCTGGGGAGTCTGCTTCTCGCACCCTTTGCATCTCCTTCCCACTTGGGCACTCTCTCTCTCTCTCAAATAAATAAAAAAAACTCTTAAAAAAAAAAAAGAATCTGACTGAAATCTCAGGTCCATTCATTGTAACATCACAGAAACCACAGAAATAATCATCAAAATATATGTAGGAACTTGGCAGAGGGTAGACAAGGCATTAAAAATAAGGGAGAAAAGGAAGGATTATTTAATAAATGATTTAGCCCTCGTTATGAAAAAAGAAAGGTAGATTAATGCCTCATCTTGTACAAATGGGTCATTTTGTTTGAATTAGGGGCCTGCGTGTGTAAAGCAAGCCTTTAAAATTATTAAGAGGAAATACAGGGGAGAGTATCTTTATGACTGTGGAGGGGAGATTATTTTTCAGTCAGTACACAGAAAGGACAGTTCATAAAGGAAAAAATTACATTAAGAAGTAAAACTCTTTTATGCAAAAGCCACTATAAATAAAGTGAAGACACAAACCCTGGACTGCAAAACTATATTTACAACACATAAAACAGAAAATATTTTTGTTTCCAGACTATATAGATGGAGAACCTTACAAATCAGTATGAAAAAGAGAAACAACTGACTACAAAAATGAGGAGCAAAAGATACCTTCAGGCAGTACACAAAGGAGATTTAAAGGACCAGTAAATATAAAAGATGCAAAGCCTTACTAACAATTAGAAGAAATGCTTACTCAAACACGGACGTACCATTCCTCAGCCATCAGAAAAGCAAAAATAAAGAAGTATGACTATCCAGATGCTGGGCAAGATGAATGGAACAGACAATTTGCTCAGCTTGCTGGGCATGTGATCTAATACAGCAAGTTGGCAATGTGTGGTAGAGTTGAAAATGTGATCTATGAACATACACTTCCACCCCTAGAAATATTTGTTAGAGAAACACTTGCAAAGAAGCCCAGTACAAGGGTTCTCACCAAAACATTGTCATGGCAAAACCTAACATCTGGTAATGGAAGAAAGATAAAATATATTGTGTTCATATTTTGTTTCCTTCATTGCTGTGTCCCCAGCACAAGAACAGTTGCAGGAACATTTTTGGTGCATTCGTTAAATGAATGATCACAGGGATGCTCACAGCAGTTAAAAATATAAACGGGATCCATATGTATCAACATGGATGGATTTTAAACAAAGCATCGAGTGAACAAAATGCTTTTGGACTATGTATACTATGGTACAAATTTAACACACATGAAACAATATTGGATACTGTTCATAGATACTGAAATATGCAGTAAAAATATTAAAACATGGACTAAAAGGAAACACAAAATCTATAACGGTGGTTGCCTCTGGCAAGGAAGTGAAGGATGGTAGGAAAGAGAAAAAGGGACAGAGAATGGGGGTAGGGATTGGGAAACAAAAGGCCACCTCAGTTGACCTCTATAGTCCCATTTCTTTTAATAAGAAAATTATCTGAACCACAAATGACAAAATGGAAACTTTAAAAAAAAAATTCTGGGGGCACCGGGGTGTCTTAGTCGGTTGAGTGTCTGCCCTGGGCTCAGGTCATGTTCCTGGGATTGAGCCCTACATTGAGCTGTCTGCTCAGTGGGGAGTCTGCTTCTCCCTCTGTGATCTCTCTCACGCTCTTTCTTTCAAGTAAATAAAATCTTTAAAATAAAATAAAATTCTGAGTTCTAAATACATAGGTGTTTATATATAAAACTTTTTAAATAAAAAGAATATTTTGTATCCATAAAGTTATATAAGATAGCTATATAAATGGAAATAAGGAATAAAAAAAACCATGGAAATTAAAAATGTGGTGGATGAAATTTTCAAAATACATTTACTGAGTTTAAAATCAAGTCAAGTAAACCTCCTAGATCTTAAAACAAAAAGAGAAGAAGATAGAAAAGAAAATTTAATGGGCATGGACAACCAGTTCCAGAAGTCCAACATGTGATTACTTAAGAGCTCCAAAAAGAGAATAAAAACAAAGGGGAAATACAAGTATTTAAAGAAATAACACATTTCCCAGAGCTTCAGATTAAAAGGGTAAAACTCTATGAAATTCTGAATATAAATGAGAAAAAGAAGATGCTAATAGTATTCAGAGCAGGGTGGGAGGGGTTTACTTACAAAAAAACTAAGAATTGGACTGGCATTTTTATTTCATTTTATTTCCAGTCAGCAATTCATAAGAAAAATGAATTCACAATTCAGAGGAAACAAGGTTTGAAAACTAGAATTTAATATCATTAAGTTATTAATCAATATAAAGGCAAAATAAAAATTTTAGAAATCTCTGGAATAAAGATCTCTGGGGGGAAAGATTGAGAATATTCTCCTGCAAAGGAAGGACAGAACCCAAAAGAGAGAAAGAGCAACATTCCAGAAAATATTGACCCTAATCTCAAAGAGTACAATGAAAAGAAATCCTAGGGCAGTGGCATGTTTGGAAAACAGTATGTCTGAGTTATAACATGAGTCAGAAAGCAACAGGAAGCATGACTTGAAGAAGACTGTGGATTTTCTGTAATGATTTGATTAACCGGCTGTATGATCTGAGCATTAAGGTGAAAAATATGCTACTATTGTCAACAAGAAAAAAAAAAATAAAGGCAATTCAAACTGTCAGGAAAAACAAAAGCCTCCATAAGAAATACATAGTCTAACTACGGAGCAAATGAAAATGTGGTTTGATTTAGAGCTTTTGGTAAAAAACAAAATTCTTAAAACACACCTTGAGGCCTGGTGCATTTTCTTTCAAGCAATGTGGATTAAGGAACCCCACATCTCCTTCTGTCAGTGTCCAATCACACTACTTAGTTCTAAAGTCAGTTCTCTCTCTAGAGATTTATTATATTAAAATGCCCTTTCATTTTCTGGAATTTATTTCTAAACAATCTGTGGAAGATAAGTGATTACAGAAAATTAAGTCATAAACCCTAAGAATGCAAAACTAATAATGTGACTGAGACAATCTGAGTGAGTGATGGAAGAGAAGAGCAACAGAGGGAGGTAAAATGGTGCCAGTTTCCTCAACTTAAACACAATGGGGGGAGCTTAAGAAATACTGGTTTAAATTGATGAATTAAAAAAGAAACATTTAGGACTATTATTTCAAGTTATAAAGTTAGCAAAGAACATAAAAGTAAAAAATATAACAAAATTTAGGGAAAGGAAAAAAAGGTAGTAGGCTAGATTCCTAATTTTTTAAAAACAGAATTAATTGATAGTGCTTGAATTTGTTAGAGCAAGAATTGTTACAAGTGCTTAGCAGGACTAGGAGTAGTTTATGAACTAGAGGTGTTATGATTCCATTTATACCCTCGTTAATGAGTCAATCTATATTACCATGAGAATACATCACTTTTATAATAAATTTGAAAAGGGAGATAAAAATTTAAGGTTCTCTCGGCCTTGCTAATTCCCTCCCCCACTCGTAAAAAGAGTGTGTAGCTGGAGAAAATGTAAGAGCTTGCTTTTGAATTTGTTTATGTTGTAACTTCTGTATCCTTCTTAGATAGTAGAGACCCTAGATTATGGTTCTGCCAAAACTTAAAAACCTATAGTGCAATCACTGAACAATGGACAAAAATGTCCAAAAAACTCAAATGGGAGTTTTAAAGGTTAATGCCTCGCACACAATGCTGTTGGCATACACGTAACCTACTCTTGGCCGGATGAGTCAAACATCACCCAAAATCAACAGGGAACAGATGAGTCCAGGGGACCCAGTCAGCAGAGAAATGGAAGGGCTTAAATTGATTCAAGAGAGTGTTCACTGTTCACTCACAGGAATTTACAAAAGAAGTATAACTCAAAATATTTCATGAAAAAAAATTCAGCAAGTAGTACATTTTGAATTCCATAGTTATTAGAAAGATATTAATAGTAATTAATAATAGCAAACATTTTATCGAGTGCCTTTTATATGCCAAGCATGTGCTGAGTGCTTTATATGTATTATTTAATCTTCAAAAGAGTCCACCAAGGTTAATACTGTTATTATCCCCATTTATAGATGAGGAAACTGAGTCACCAAGGGTTAATAACTTGCTCAGATTTACACAGCCAGTAAGAAATGGAGCACAGGTTATATCCCAAATCTCCCTGATTCCAAAACCAGTGAGCTTAGAAGATATGAACACATGTTTTAGGAAATAAATTAATAACTAACTACAATCATAATACCCAGGGATTGTGATGTATTTTAATATATCTCATCCCCTCCAATGTGTTCTCTATGCATAATACATTTTCTATTTCTTAATGATTCAGGGATCTTACTGTATGTACTATATATTGTTTGGTAATCCACTTTTGTCATTTAAGAATAAATGACTTATTTCATATGAGTCAGTATTCTCCTGTATATCAATCTTAATGTCTTCTTGGTATTAATTTATTCATTCAGTCAGTCAATATTTTTTGAGCACAAGGCACTATTCGAGATTCTGCTTGTCCACCCTATGGACAAAAATTTCTGAATTCAGGAAGCTTCCATTTCAGTAGGGGGATGTAAGAATTAACACAGTAAGTAAAGTATAGATCATGTTGGAAGCTGACACATACTACAGGGATTAAAAGATAAGGCAGAATAAAAGGGATCAGAAGAGCTAGGAGGGTGGTAGGGTGTTTGAAATTTTCACTGAGAAGATATTTGAGCAAAGCCTTGATGGAGGAAAAAGAGTAATCCAGAAAGACATCTGGGGAGAAAGCTCTTGTAGAACTGAGATATTGTTCATGTTCCATAAAATTCATTCTCTTAAATGTACAGTTCAGTGGCGTTAGTGTATTTATAAAGTTGTACAACATCACTGCTATCTAATTCCATAACATTATCATCAACCCAACGACTCCATCAACACCCTGTACCCATTAGCAGTAACTTGCCATTACCCCCCACAAAGCCCCTGGCAGCTATTAATCAACTTTCTGTCCCTGTGGCTTTGCCCATTCTAGACATTTCATGTAAATGGAGTCATATAATATGTGGCCTCTTGTGGCTGGCTTCTTTTTCTTAGTATAATGTCTACAACTTTTATCCAGGTTATAGCATGTATCAGTACTTCTTTAATGGTTGAATAATATTTTCTAGTGTGGATATATCACATTTGTTCATCCATTCATCAATTGGAGTTGGGGTACTGGAGGGAGGGAGCTGGAATGGTGGGGCAGGGGTGGTCAGACTGGGACGCCTGGCATCGCATTCCATTATATGGATGTACAGAGTGTGTATCACCAGTTCGGACCCCTTTCTGAGATGCGCCTGTAGGATCGTGGAATCGACCTCCTTTACTTCTGCCACCTGTTATTTCTTGGTCATTGCTGCATTGCTGATTCTCCCTGAGATGCCAGGAATTTCTACAAGGTTCTACCCCTTCCTTCTCAGATCACTTAACCTCAACCTATCTATCCTCTTTCAATAAGCACATTTGTTCTCTGATCCCAAGTCTCTTATAACATCTGCCCTTGTATGCTGAGAATTCTGTGATGGCCTTGAGAACCAGAAGAGAAGGGAGGGGAACCGGCCCTGTTGCCATGTGTTGGTCCCTTTGGGGTCTCCTTGGGGCAATCTGTCTTATCAAGGGTTCAGTCTTGGATGAAGTATTAGAATAGAGAGAGATGGGGTCTTTTCCTTTGATAGCTGGGGTTCTAGCTCCCTAGTCCAGAACTGCAAAAACAAGAGAGTTTAGGTCTTTCACAGGGTAGCTCGATCTTTCATTGTATGGAATGTGATCTTCCACTTTTTCATAAACAACACCCTCTATTTCCTGTTCCATCAAAACCCCTATAAATGTTGTCTGGAGATACACTGACCATTGTGGTGTTGCCATATTTTTTTTTTTTTTTTGGTTTAAATGATCTGTGTGTGTTTTGATCTTTAATGGGAAGTCAGTTTAACAGGATAATTAAATTCTTTAGGGAGGATTAATTTGAAATTTCTTATTTATGAGCTGTCTAGTGCCTTGTTTTCTTTAACAGATGTATGTGAAGGAGTTGGCATTTAGATTTGAATGCATTTATAACTGTTTGCCTCCTAAACATTGTCTTTTAAGGTCTTTCCTTCCCTGGGATTTCCTTTTAATAAAGCTTTATGGAAGGAAAATTCATCCCTCCACTCTATAGGCCCATCTTGTTTGCCTTCCCTCCTCCATGGCTGCAAACCAACAAAGGCACATACTCAGAAAACACAACATAGCAAACGCCGCCTAGCCAAGAAATCTACCCCCATCACGACACCTTCCTCAGTCTGATCCTGCCAGACAGATATTTAGTGTCATGCCAGCACCGACATATGGAGGTCCATCCATGTTTCTGTGTTCCCTGTGGTCTCTGTGTCCTCTCTGCACACTAGAGTTTCTCCATACGTATCACCATGTTCCACGCTGGTGGCCCATGTCACGGGTGACACAGACATAATGAAATCAATGGCCACAACTCAAGGCTGCTTTCAACTCTTCATTCTCTCATTCATTCCTTCCTTCAGTGTATTGTTTCTCTGAGTAACAAGAGGAAAACAAGGGCAAAGTTTTCTCTATTCCTTTGTGCATTTCTGCACAAGCCCTAGTCTGATGCACACGGTGGGCACTCAGTTATTAACAGACTAAGCACTCCCTGGAAGATAGCCAACAGAGCCACACACTCACCTACCTAGGGTCCCACTGAGAGGGGTTTCCAGTGGCATTTAGGGAATGGAAATGTGCAGTTCCTGGCTCAGCATTGTTTTATTGACATAGGAAGCGTATACTACTTTATTCCTCCCCAAAAGATGATTTCGGTGAGAAGCCTAGTGGGAAAAGGCAGCTAAGTCAAGTGGGTACCTAGAGATCATGAATGGAAGGGTCTTCCCTGACCGAACACACAGTTGTCATGTTTAGGGTAACTGTTCTCGCGTTGCCTACGCCCCTAAACACATACCCATGCGCACCCTCCTCAACCCATGTAAGAGGCGATCTCCTAACGTCTGTGATTTCAGTGACTGCCTGAACTGGCCACGTGGCCGCCTGCATGGGGGAAATGATGTTCTTTTGTTCTTTTGCTCCCTCACCTTCTTCAGTGGAATCACGGGTTTATGAGGTTATTTTTAGCCATTTTTGTCAGCAGGAAAGGAAGAAAGGCAAGAGTGAAGGAGTCCTGATGTTCTGCTGCAACTTCCTGGAAAGAATGGGCTTTAAAAAACACCAATGGTGAAGATTAATTCCTTTGTCAATAAATGTTGGCAGCTAATCCAGTGCCAATTGCCTCTGCCTGAGGAATGAGCCCCAAGGACCTGAGCAAACTGGATCATCATGTGGCGTGGCATTTGTTTTTCTCCCAAACACTGACCAGGCATCTGCCATTCCTTTCCATTTTTTTACACTGCAGAGGGAAAAAGAAATGCCAAACGGTTTCTGCAACTCCAAAGGGCAAATTGGATATGTTTTGACATATGTTGAAAGTAAATTATTCTAAAATCTATTCACATATAGAATTATCTTTCGGGGACACACCACACTAAATGTCACTTTCACTCCTCAGTTCCCTCAGGCACCAAGCCAGTGGGCAGTGACTTGGCCTTGCTTGGTTTTAGTGACTGAGTTGGACCCACAGTTGAGGGTTGGGGTCCCTGAGAGGGCAGCGGGAGGTATCTGGTATCCCTCTGTTCGCCTCCCAAACAAGCAACCGCTCCTACTAAGATCCTGTCTCCCTCCCTGGTGCTTGGCTTTCGGGTCAGTTTCAGGGGCTTTCAGGTAGCTTCCCACTCTGGCTGCTCAATGGCAGAGAAAGCCTCAGGTCCAACCTGGCCCAGGGAGCAGCCATTTTGACTAGAATCTAAAAAGCCTTTGGAGACCTGGGGGAGTAAATCCCTAACTGAGACATTTCCAGCTTCTGAAATGAGCAGGCCCAGCTTGCTCATCCTCCCTCTCCCAGCCCCCAGAGCTCAGGAAGGTTCCAGATGAAGAGGAGCTTCCAGGAACCAGTTTTACCTGGTGACCCAGTACACCCAAACACAAAACAAAAGTTACCTTGCAAAGCATGATGGACTTCAGTCCTTGTTGTTGTCTGTCTTTCTTTCTTTCCTTTCTTTCCTTCCTTCCTTTCTTTTTCTTTCTTCCTTTCTTCCTTTCTTAACTCCATTTAATTTTACGTCTTCTTTAAGTGCTGCTCACACTAAACTGACTCGACAACGCAGTGAGACGTCACCACCTGGGGTATGAGAAACTCTGAGACTAGCAGCCTACCTGGGCGGGAAGGTGGGCGGGGCTGCCGAAGCAGGTGCTCCCTGTAGAGCCTGCCCACCTGCCCCGTGGTTGCTTGGTCTCTGCCTGAATGTCTGCCCCGCAGCTCTGAGGAGCCGAGCCCTTTCCTTGCAGCTTCACAAACCTCACCAGGAGGTCTGAGCACTAGAATTACCTTCTTGGCTCAGATGAGGCTCAGCTGAGGTAAGAAGCTTAAGGTGCCCAGCTGGGAGAGCCAGAATTCAGACGCTCTCGCTCTGACTCTGAACCCACTCATAACCTTGATCCACCTGCTCCAACCCACTGGTAGCCACTCATTGCCCTCGGGGTCAAGCTGAACCTCTTCACCTCTACAGCTTCATTTTGTTCGTTTCCTCCCCCGTCCCTTTGCACTACAGCCGGAAGGAACTTCCTTCAGCTCTGCTAACACTCTAGGACTTCCTGGACCTCTCTTCTCCCTTCCCTTTGCCTGGTTCGCTGCTCTCATTTAGACCTTGCCTAGGTCTGAGCTGAAGCCTCGCTTCCTCTGGGACACCTTCTCTGGTTGCCTGTGCCCACCCCCCACAGCGACAGTGAGCGCCTCTCTGTATGCTTCCAGACCACTCTGTATGTTCCTCAGTCCTGGTAGAGATTCCCCTCGAGCCAGTGGTGTGCTGGTAAATGTTCAGCAACCAGCTCTCTGGGGAAAGGAGGAGGGAGGTGTGAGTTCGCATTTGCTTATTTCTATGGGATAAATACTTGCACCCTTGCCAGTTTCAAGCCATCCACATGGCTTCGCTGAGTGTGGACTTGGAAAGGCATCAATGGGACGATACACGCTGGCTCCAGTGGATGTTTGACTCATCCTCTCTGACCCGGGGGAAGGCAGGAACCTTATACTACCTCCTCAGTGACTCAGAAGCAGGGCAGGCAACGGAAGGCAGTGGTGTTCTGGGAAATACTAGAATAGTGACCTGCGTTGCTTCTCCTCAATGAGCAAGGAAGGGCTGGGAGAGAGGACTGGATAGAGGCCGGGCATAATGAAAACAATAACCAACACTCACCGCTTCCTTACACACCACCCAATATCTCCACACACGCTGTGTCGTGTGCTTGTTTTCACGGAGAAGTGTTAGGTAGTAGATGAAGAAACTCTCTCCCCAGAGGGGCAGGGATCCACACAGGATCGCATGGTTCACACCTGGGCCAGAACAAAGGTCTCTTGAGTTTTAGCCCCACAGCCCCTTACTGTCCAGGGTGGCTTCTCATAGCACCATCCCTGCTCGTAGTGGGAAAGTAGACATTTGGGCAAATGCAGGGATTGGAACAGGGAAGGTGATGGTGCAGAGAAGGGCGAGGACTACCCAGGCATGCACGCAGGCCAGCACACGCATGACACGGTATCTTGGGAAAGGAACACCAAGTGAGTGACAGAGACATTGGGAGGTGGGATTGTGAGCACTTAAGAACCGGGCTTGAAGAATCTGATACCTGGGTTCAGATTCTGTTATACCATGTCACTGTGTGATGTTGGCCCTGGAAACGTTTTGTGTCATTGCTTCCTGCAACTACGTCTCATTTTTTCTTAAGATTTTTTTATTCATTCATGAGAGAGAGTGTGAGAATGGGCGGGGGAGAGGAAGAAGTAGGCTTCCCACTGGGCAGGGATCCCGACGTGGGGCTCAATCCCAGGACCCCAGAATCATGACCTGAGCCAAAGGCAGATGCTTAACTGACTGAGCCAGCCAGGCGACCCACTACTCATTTCTTTTTTTAAATAGTCCCACCTTCAGAGGATTGTTAGGAAGATTAAATTAGATAATACACGCCAGATGCTTGCAGCAATGCTTGTTCTATGGGGCACGCTCAGTATTATTTTTCTATCTTTCATTACAATGGGTTTTTTTCAACGTTTTCAAAGACAATGAGGTACTCTCTCATCCTTTATTGTTGTATATCATAGGGAAAGAAAACCTTGCAATAGTGCGGTGCTGTTAGTACAAGTAGAGATATGGTGCTACCCAGCCACCGAGGTCGGCGTGTTTCTGAGGAAGTTGCAAAATGTAAAAAAAAAAAAAAAAAAAGTCTTGAGATGGTCATAGAGTTAAAATGAAAGCCAATGACCACTTGGACTTCTCTCATAGAAACCTCTGAGGATTTGCCTTCTCCATATAGACTCACCAGTGGCTTCATGTGGCCCAAAACATGCTTTGCAAAATACAATCATGAGGAAATTGTAGAGTCACTCAATGTCATCTAATATAAATGACTTATCCTGTACCATTTTCTTACCCTGTGTGGTACATAGTTATTTCTCTGTGTTTTATTTGTATGTCTGTGTCTACAGTCATCACTTTATTTTTTTTTAAGATTTTATTTATTTGAGAGAGAGAGAGAAAAAAAATAGTGGAGAGGGGCAGAGGGAGAGAGAGAGAAGCAGACTCCCTGCTGAGCAGAGAGCACAATGCAGGGCTCGATCTCAGAACCCAGAGATCATGACCTGAGCTGAAGGCAGATGCTTAACTGACTGAGCCACCCAGGCGCCCCTATAAGTCATCATTTTAGATGGTAAACCCCTTTCGGGAAGGACCTATGTTTACTTTTGAACCAGGAGAATCGTCTTTACATTCTTTATTTTATTTTATTTTATTTACTTGACAGAGAGACAGCCAGTGAGAGAGGGAACACAAGCAGGGGGAGTGGGAGAGGAAGAAGCAGGCTCCCAGCAGAGGAGCAGAACGCCGGGATCACGCCCTGAGCCGAAGGCAGACGCTTAACGACTGCACTACACAGGCGCCCCTGGTCTTTAACATTCTTAAAATTTATGTTACAATTATCATATGATTTCTCACATCTATGAAACATAAGAACTAGGAAGATCGGTAGGGGAAGAAAGGGATAAAGAAGGGGGGGTAATCAGAAGGGGGAATGAAACATGAGAGACTATAGACTATGAGAAGCAAACTGAAGACTTCAGAGGGCAGGGGGTGGGGGAATGGGATAGACTGGTGATGGGTAGTAAGGAGGGCACGTATTGCATGGTGCACTGGGTGTTACACGCAACTAATGAAGCATCGAACTTTGCATCAGAATCCGGGGATGTACTGTATGGTGACTAACATAATATAATAGAAAACATTTTTAAAAATTTATGTTCAAAGGAAAACAAAGACTAATATTTTGTGACGTGAAAATTACATGAAATTCAAATATCATTTTCCATGAATAAAGTTTTATTTAAAGTTTTTCATAGCGAGGCTATGCATTTAATATTGTCTCTGGCCATTTCATGCTATAATGACAGAGTTGAGTCTTTGTAACAGAGATCATATGACCCGCAAAGCCTAAAATATTTACTATCTGGCCCATTACAGAAAAGGTAATACTCACTCCTGGCCTAAAATAACTAGTAGATCCCCGAAAAGTTAAGGCCTTATCAGTAAATGCTCCCATGGTCTTGTTGAGATTCAAGGTTTTTACTGCTTCTCAAAGCACACAGGAAATGGTGGAGACAGATGCCAGTTTTTAAAAGCCACAATGTGATCAGAGAGCTCAAAATGCTGAAGAAGACATCGTTTCAGTCTCTAAGATCGCTGTCATGGGGGGTATGAAGTTAATTTTAGGTAACTAATACAAGGCAGAAAGACTGTAACCTTGAGTCTCAAATATCACTGTGTTTCTCTTTTTCTTTTCTTTAATGTACTTTTTTAAAAAGATTTTATTTATTTATTTATTTATTTGAGGGAGGGGGAGAGAGAAAGAAAGAGAGCTGGGTGGTGGCGGGGGGCGGGGGGGGCAAAAGGAGAAGGAGAGAGAGAATCCTAAGCAGACTCCCCGACATGGAGCTCGATCTCACAACCCTGAGATCAGGACCTGAGCCGAAACTAAGAGTTGGCCGTTCAACCGACTGAGCCACCAGGAGCCCCAGCACGAGCGCCATGAGTCTGTAAGCCAGCAGTGATGGCCGACATTGCACAGAGCTGTTTAGAAGATCAGCTTACATGATCTGTTCATTGTTACAAGATACCATTTCGCTGCATGCTTAGCCCTTCCAAGACTTAACTCTCATGTCCCTCCAGGCCTCTTCTACAGGCTGGGGGCAAACAACAGTGGCGATGAGATCTGTGTGACTGCTGGCAGAAGGGCACCCAGGCGCTTCCCTGAAGCTCTCACCAGCGAACCCACAAACAAATGAAGGCCTGTGCTTTCCTGGGGCCAGGCCCCAAATACAAACGGTGACTCTGCCAGAATCTTACTTTAATGTTATCCTGCACGCAGACGCAAGTCGGTCCCCCCTCCCTTATTCAGATTCTATTCTGTGGGACATTATTATCACGTATTAACACATGCTTTGGCTTAAGTTTTGAAAACCCAGGCACAATTCTGAAAACTGTTTCTACCAAGTGTGAATTTTCCCACCTGGTTTTTTTTTTTTCTTTTTCCTATTTATTGCATCTCCCTGTTGGGTGGATTGTGTCAACGTTTTTCTCCACAGTTTAGAGAAGGCAACAACTTTTTAAAAAATGGGTTTGAACTTCTAATCTTACCTGCCGTGTGAGGAAACCTGGAAACGCAGCTCAGCACAAAGGGGCTTAAGAGGACAGAGGCCTCATTTTTCACACTTTCAGTTCAGGATCGCTCCGTTTCCAGAGTACTTAGTAATTGTTCAGCATTTTCCTACAAAATTCTCAACGTGACACTTCTGAACCAGAGTCGGTTGTGATGCACTAATGGTAGTTTCACCCAAATTATAAAAATTAACTCCTGTATCTGTTCAGTGATAACTCAGTCCCAAAGCTTGGTTTTCTTTCTAAAACAGAGAATTGGAGGAAATTTTATGGACCGGTTATTTTATATTTTCCACCACTCATAGCGACGCTCGTCAGTTTTTGAAAATCAAAGCTTCTCACGGTGATTTACTTTAAGAAAACAAAAACAATAAGCAAAGAACTAACGCACAGCTCCACTACAATGAGAATGGCCATCTGGCAAATATATATATATTTTTTCCACTGTTTAGCTTGAAAGATCACTTTAATTGAGGTTGTATCAGTGGTAAGGAGAAAGGGAGATAAAGCGTAATCTGCTAACGGATAAGGGGTAGAATTTCTACACTCAATCGTTATTATTCCCAGATTCCATATTTGAGAATTCATCTACTTGCTAAAACTTATTTGTAACCCAAAAATCAATACTTGGAGCGCTTTCAGGGTCATTTGCAGACATGCATAGAGTGGCAAAAAATTTGAGTCACCTGACACATGTTTTCCCAGTTCGTGTCGAGCAAGGCGACGCTCAGCTGTTTCAGATCTCATAGTGTAAACAAGGGTCCTTTTCACAATGTACTTTTGTGGGTTTTTTTGTGGGTGATTTTGTTCTTTAAAATGGCAGAAGTGCTAATGTGCGTTCCGGTGTTCCAAAGCACAAGGCTAGGATATGTCTTACAGAGAAAATAGAACTTAGACAACTTTCATTATCTAACTTACATAAGAAAATGTATTGGGGGCGCCTGGGTGCCACAGTCGGTTGAAGGACCGAGTCTTGGTTTCAGCTCAGGTCCAATCTCACGGTGGTGGGATGAAGCCCCGCATCAGGTTCCCTGCTCAGCACACAGTCTGCCTGAGTCTCTCTCTCCCTCTCCCTCTGCCCCTCTGTCCGCTGCCCCTCCAACCCTCTCTCTAAAATAAATAAATATTTTTTAAAAAATGTGTTAGATAAGTTTCATCCAGGCATTATAGTATTATGGGCTCTGAATACAATGTTAGTGAATCAACAATACATATTAAATAAGTATCCTTACACAGAAACACACATGAATTAAGGTTATGTATTGATCAGTTGACAAAAATGCTAGGGCCAGAGCCTTGCAGGAACCCACCCCTGTATTTCTGTTAAGAGCAGTGGTTCAGCATTGGCTAATTCAGCATTCACAGCATTTATATGACATAACTACCTCAAATTACAGGAATTGGTGGTATTTGGATTTCCTTTCTTTCAGTTCTCACATGTGGGTCTTAAGTACCTTTAGTCCAAAAGAATCTCTGGATGTTAATATTACAACTATTTTCTTTATAATTATAACAATTATTTTCAAAGCACCAAGAATGTCTTCCAATTCTTCCAAGATAAGTGCATTTCTCTTATTTATGAATACTGTACCATGCTCCAAAAGGAGTCATACTGAAGGTTGATCATTCTGCAAGGTTGATAAAAGCAAGGTTAGGGCATAAGAAAGAAATGAAGAAACAGGGTAGGAGCCAGGGGACTGCTAGTATGGGCTCTTCCTTCTCAGCCACTCCTGAGACCTTTTGTTCCCCCTGGCCAAACAGTTTATACCATCTGGGGAAGCCTTCCTTTCAAATGAGAAAGAAAGGACACAGGGGGCGAGGAGGTTATGTGGGTGAGACGCTGGTCCTAATCTTTTTCTGTAGGGAACGTTTACCCAACAGGATGGAGTTGTCCGTGAAAAATTAATAATAACAGAGTTTCAGTTGAAAGTCACTCATTATAACCAACCCTAGCATAGGGTTACATTTCTTGTAGAATTGGACACTGACTGGAATTTGTACCTGTGTTATCATTACACAGTATCCAAAAAAAGGGGAAACCTCTGGTAACCTTCATAAGCTTTCCTAAGAAAAAGAGGCATTTGCAACTTTAGGGACTAATATATCCACAAAATTCACTTTTATTCAAAGAGAGGACAGTCTTCGACTTCTCCCCTACTCCCCAGACACCTGATTATAATGGCAAAGGAGATCACTGTATTTTTTTTTCTGGTTTGCAAGAAATAAGGAAAATTATTTATTTTTGGCCTCTGAAAAACTGAAACTATTACATTTTCTTCATTGCCATGCACATGTGAAGTTATTTCCCTCAAACCAGATTCTAATTTTCTATAATTCAGTAGGACAGCCCGCAGAACTTTCTTGCCTACAGTTTTAAAGTGCTATGGGGAAAAATTAAATCATTGCACAAAAAGGGAAGTGAATGAGTTGTGATACCCAGAAAAATATGTGATGACTCACAGATATGAAAAGAAGTTTCCTCTGCAGCCTGAGACTCTGGGAATACTCAGGGAAGTGACTCGGCTTTCAGTTTTCTCGTATTTTCTCCTTTTTGTCCTCCACATTAACTCCCAGCTTAGGGGGGGAAAAGTTCAATAGAATCAGACCAACAGAGCTGAGAATTATGCTCTCCTCTAAGTCAGTAAAATGCAGATTGAAAAAATCTGAGGTACGCATCAATGTCAGTGATAACCACTGCAACTGCATATTATAAAACTTAATCATGAAATCTTGTAGCCGTTACACACTGTCTTGCCCAAGCATTAAATACCAAGAATTCTCCCTGTTTCAAAATTTGAGTCTTATCAAAAGATCATGTACTTTCCCCTTAAGCGTTCAATCCTGCCCAGTGCCTTAGGAAACTCTGAAGTTTTTTCGTGAAATATGTTTGTCATAACTGGAGAAATCACCAGCTTTGTTAACTCTAACTTTGGGGGGGAAAGGGGGTTTTCACTTTTATTCCTCTTTCCCTAGTCTTCCTTATCACCCCAACCAGAAAGACTAAGGGCATCTTGTGTCACGTATGCATTTCATCAGGGTTAAATAATAATTGTGGGAGCAATGCACAGAAATTGGGGTCAGAGATGGAGTTACCAGGTTCTACTATATCTTTAGGGGGCTGGGAAATTCATAAAATCCCTTTGCTGTGGTTTACTCATTTATGAAACAAGTGAAAATATCCACCAGTTCTTAAAAGGCCACATGGCTTAAATATACAATTGATGACCAGGCGATTTGGACATATAAATTCCAAACAGGAATGATAAATGATGCTTTAGAAAAGTCTGGCTGATCATTATAGCTCCTGTTTATAGATTCATCCTCTCTAGCAAGGATATGACTCACGTTAAGTATATGGATTTTTAATCTAAATTGGCATGTCTCTGGTTAAAAAGAAACAAGCTAACCAAACGTTAATTTAGGCACATTGTATTTATGTGGGGGAAAAAAAAGAGAGCGTATTCCGTCTGGGTCATTTTGTCTCTCCACTGTTGACCTCTGTGGCTGCCGCCAAGGTGGGGGAGGACGGGCCACTAGAGGGTTCCCTCAGGAACCCGGGGCTGGAGACCACTGATGACCATCGGCTACACTGCTGCAGTGCCTGTACCTTGGGGGTATTTGCGCATTTACAGCCTCTGTTTATTCTGACAACACCCTGAGTCTCTCACTGAGGCTGATTTAGTTCTCGGGTATTCCTGATGAATGAGCCGAAGTGGAGGGAAAGTAAACAGCACACTGTTTACTGACACATGCCTGTCAAGGCAGAGCACCCAGGGCCTCCGGGGTCTGACCCAGCGGTCTTTCCACTAAACCAGCTGTTTCCTGGAGCAGGCTACCTTGGAGAGAGACTGTTGAATTTCCTTCCCCGGATCTCTCCAAGCTCATGTCTGCACCTATGGAGTAAAGGAAATCCTTTTGGTTGCTTTTGGATGATTTATGTTGAGGACATTGCTTTTCTGAGTTTTGAGTTGGCTTTGCTCTGCTTTGGTTTTTGTGTTTATTGGTTGTTTCCTGAACAGGTGGTTTAATGGGCTTCCCCTCTCAAGGGCTATAAAAAGTTATTTGTTTATCCTTTTATTCGAATATGATAAAAATATATTTTATTTTAGCAAATACAAAAAGCATAAACAATGAAAGTAAAATAAGATTGCTTATTACCTAGAGAGAACCACTGTTCACAGATTGATACACCATCTTTCTCCCTTTGGTAGTTGAAATTATAGATAGAAATATTTGTATAGCCTTTTTTTTCACGTAGCCTTATGTTGTATTTTCCCATGCCAGTAAACATTGATTATAAAAGTCCTATTGATGGCTGCACTAATAATCCATTAAATGGGTATAGTCTATTTACTTAACCTTTCCCCGGCTGTTGGACAGCTGTCCGTGCTGCTTGAAAGGAACACGGCACAGAGTAAAACAGCAGTGTGAATGATGCATCTGTCCCTGTTGGCATTTCTGATTATGTCCCCAAAAAGGATTCCTTAAAGAAAAGGCTCAAACATGATATCCTAAAAAATGATGCTTAAAAAGAAAGGTACAACCATTTTAAGACTATCGGTGGAAAGCACCAAATTGCTTTTCAGTGTGCGTGAGGGCTCATGGCCCTTGCTGAGGAGTGCCTGTGTCACCTCTGTCCAACACACCCCAGTCACCCACTCTCTGGACGTGCCATCAAGGATTGTGGATTAATTTTTACGTAGCCTGGGCATCACCAAGAAGATAACTGGGAATTTGCTTACGTTTTACTTTATGGATTTTAAAGCTATATATACATGTATGTACATATATACTATGTAGGTTATCAGCTCTTTGGTGTTTCCTGCTGTATTCGTCCAGTGTTCTTCAGAGAAGCATAACCAATGGGATAGGAGATGATGGATAGATTGATTGATAGATAGATAGATAGATACATACATACATACATACATACATAAATGGATACATGGATAGATAGGTGATAAATAGATACATAGATAATAGATAACAAATACATGGATATATAGGTAGATAATAGTTGATAGATACATAGATAAGAGAGAGAGATTTATGGTAAGGAATTAACTCACATGATTATGAAAGCTGACAGGTTTCGAGATCTGCAGGGTGAATTGGCAAGCCGGAGATCCAGAAGAGCCAATTATGTAAACTCTAGGTCACAGACCAACAGATTTGAGACCCAAGGAGAGCCAATGTTTCAGTGAGAATCTGAAGGCAGGAAAAGTCTGAAGTCCCAGCTCAAGGGGACTTGGAAGAGGCAAGGAGGAACTCAGGAGGAGGAACTCCCTCTCATTCAAGCGAGAGTCAGCCTTTTGTTTTAATCAGGTCTTTACCTTATTGAATGAGACCCACCCACATTAGAGAGAGCAACGTGCTTTACTCAGTCTATCAGTTTAAATGTTGAGCTCATCCAAAAATACTCTCACAGAAACACCCAGAATAATATTTGACTGAATATCTGGGCACCCTGTGGCCCAGTCAAGATGACACATAAACCAACCCTCACACCCTCACCCTTGTGCCACCTTTGCCTGCCTATCTGTCCCAACCATTCCCTACAGGTGACTCTGAAATAGCAACAAAAAAATTTTTTTAACAACAGTAGCTATTTCTGGTGGGTTTGT
This sequence comes from Ailuropoda melanoleuca, assembly GCF_002007445.2. Lineage (NCBI taxonomy): Eukaryota > Metazoa > Chordata > Mammalia > Carnivora > Ursidae > Ailuropoda > Ailuropoda melanoleuca. The sequence continues at coordinate 16,901,840 of NC_048220.1, read as the reverse complement.
TACTTCATATCATTAAGGACCAGAAGGGACAGCCTTCCTCAACCTGTGTACATGGTAAACTGTGACAAATAGTAACCAGGTTCCATGATGGGTAGATTCCAACACGAGCCCAAAAGAACCCAATTACCGAATAGTGTTTCCGAATACAGAAGTAGTGGTATCATTTCAACTGTAACCAGCCATTTTATCACTGTGGGGAAATCTGCCCGTTTGTTTTCAAGTCAGGGTGCCAGAAACATGCAGCTACCACCATGCTTTTGTCTCACATAGCAAATCAGGAACATGGGCCTTGGGAGATGAGAGCTTTGAGCCTGAGATCCTCCTTCCCTGCACTTTCAAAGGGTTCTGAATTGATGGAAAAATGGGAATTGCTTTACCTCTGAAGTATTTTGTATCTTCATTGACTCATTTAGTCATTTATTCATATATGCATTCATTCGTTCTTTCATTTTTTAAATAACACCCTCCATGTCACCTTAAGGAGACCGTGCATATGGGCAAGTAGGAAGAGAAATTAGAAGTTCTTTTAGAGATGTTTGCAAGCCATGTTTAGGTGGAGTTCAAATTCGTAGTCTGCCTATTCATTTTTCTAAATGACCTGTGCGTAGGAGCACCTGATTCCAAGTTTGGTAATGAACAAAGGGATTATTCAAGACCTTACTTCAATTAAAAAGAAATCCACAAAAAAAGGATTATTCAAGATTCAAGGGAAAAAATAAAATGTAGGCAACCATTAAGTAGCAGAGGGGATATCAGACTGCTTAGAAGTTAAGTCAGATAGGAGGGATTGTACTGCTAAGAGGTCTGTATCAGCCTATGTTGCATGACATTAAACCCGGATCCAGAATTTGATATCAAGATAGTGAATTCATCTATTCATTTAGCAAGTCAGCAAAGATTTTTAAGTACTCATTACATGCAGGCACTTGTTAGAAAGTGTTAGGTCTTCTTGCAACAACATGGATGGATCTAGAAAGTATAATGCTCAGTGAAATAAGTCAGTCAGAGAAAGACAAATACCATCTGATTTCACTCCTATGTGGAATTCAAGAAACAAAACAAAGAAAGAAAGAGACAAANGGCGGGGCGGGATCGCTGAAATGGTTAATGGGGATTAAGGGTATACACACCATGATGAGCACTGAGTAATATGGAAATGTTGAATCACTATATTGCACACCTGAAACTGTATGTTAACTATACTGGAGTTAAAAATTTTTTTAATTAAAATTTAAAAAAAAAATTAAAGCATTTGGTCTTAGTAATATTCAAAAAAGAAGAAGAGGATGAAGGAGGAGGAGGTGGAGAGGAGCTAGAGGAAAAATCTATAAAGTATACCTTTTTAATATGGTCTTCCCAATGACCGCATTGCCATTAAAGAACGTTGTTCATGTAGAGAAACTGCGTATGTTTCCGTAGTTTAAAAAATAATGCAGTTTACCGAAGCAGATTGGAGCTTTATTCCTTGAAACTAATAAAAGAGGCTTATGGGAGTTGGAAAGAAATAAAGAGAATGACTTTACAATCATTTGTAGATACACAAGTATCTTCAGATGGCCTTTTTACTCTTTTTAATGAAACTATCCAAAAACCTCCACAGTAATGGGTAATTCACCTAGGAACTCATCTTCATTATTTGCGTAATTTTTAATTCTCCAAGCTTTTAGTTTCGTGTACATCAAAAACCACTTAAGGGCTGTAAAAAGATACTGAAGAGAATGTTACATTTAAGCAGAAAATTCTGTTATTGAATTTACCATAGTGATCATCGTTTGTAAATCTACGAAATCAGTCCAATTTATGAACAGACGAAGCTAGAGAAATCAGCATGCCTCGTTTGCATGCGTACACACTGTCATCATGGATTAGCTTTGGTTGCATTTTCTCCCCTAGCTAACAGGACGGTTATTTTATGTCACCTTGAAAGCAGGACTTAATAAAAAGCAAAACACAGTGTATTCAACCTCTTTCAAGTGTCCAGATCCTTACGGCCCAAAAAGTTGTACATCTCCCCTTCTGCGTATCCCTGTTTTATTAAAAGAACATGTGTTTCTCCCTCATGTACCTAGTAAGCATCTAAGTGGGCCCTGTGCTGAGCGCTGTGTAAACAAGATAAAGTGAGTGCCTGGTTTTAGGAGTGTCGGCATCAACAGATAGAATTGAAACAACAGACTCGGTTAGATTTTCCCCTTTGTTCTCAGGAAAGCACAAAGACACGTCCTCCCCAGAAAAGAACATGACCATTCATTCCTCTGCGTCCATACTAAATGCCTCAAAAGTAGCTACCTCATTCTGGTGCCAAAATGGTAGCTGGCTCTCAGGCAAACCCGGGGAGGAGAAAGGGAAGGTTCCAAGAGCAGTAGTTACCCACCTGGCACCCCAGACCCTCATATTTGCCCTCCAGCAAAACCAAAGGGAGACTGTTTTGTGTTGTGTATTGTATTGATGCTGTGTGCTTTTTTAAAGGTTGCATTTATTTATTTATGAAAGAGAGAGAGAGCATGAGTTGGGGGGGTGGAGCAGAGGGAGAAGCAGACTCCCCACTGAGCAGAGAGCCCAATGCGGGGCTCCATCCCAGGACCCTGAGATTATGACCTGAACTGAAGGCAGACACTTAACTGACTGAGCCACCCAGGTGCCCCTTGATGCTGTGTTTTAAGATAATACTCTCTGCACACCTCACCTTCTACTAATACCTAATTTCTCTAGATTCCTAGTATGCGTGTGTGTGTGTGTGTGTGTGTGTGTGTGTGTTCCGTCTCAGCCCAGTGTTCCCCTGGTAAGTTCTGGTCCCCCGCCCCAGCTCAGGATCACACCATCTAGTGGCAGGATTCATCGGCCCCATTCCGTCCCTCTCCAGAGATAGAGATAATATTCTGATGATAACGACAGAGACAGTTGCGTGGGTAGCCACGGGGCCAGGCACTTTCCATACCCTGTCGGCTGACTGCACAGCGACTGTGTAAGGAAGTCACTGTCCCTTTTTCGCAGATGGGAAAACTGACATGCAGGGAAGTTAAGTAACTTACCCAAGACTGAACCCTGGTACCTGGTGGCAAAAGCCAGTGTTCAAAACCATGTGCCTGATTCCTCAGCTCATGGGGTTTTTTCCTGCTCCCCCACTGCCTGTCAGGGCACTTTGTGGCCGTCCATATTAGTGTAAGTACTGTAATAAACGTCTGTTGGCTTGAAGAGAAACACTGAATGCGATCGTGTGCCCTGGAGATATCTGAAGTGGCTGTGGACCAGGCCCAGGAACTGCAGCTAGCCGTGTTGGCTGTGAGCCAGGCTCTGCGCTAGGCCCCTCCTATACATGATTTCATTTAATTCTCAAATATGAAATGGGCACCATTTTATCCCCAGCTGGAGGAGACATAGCTGGTAGATGGAAGAGCCAGAATTCAAGCCAGTGGTGTCCCAGGCCACATGTCACATGCGGAATCACTGCAGCCGAGAGAGCTTCCCCGACTTTGTTTTTCAGAAAGAAAACGAACCCTTTTTACTGGTGAGGCTAGTGATCTCCGGCTTCTGTGCCGGTCAAGTTGCCTATTGCCCCTGGATGTGATGGCACATGCTTTCTTCCTGTCGTGCTCACATGAGAAGCTCACGGTAGGGATTACACATCTGTAGTGCCCAGGCTCCATGGCTAAGTCCGCAAGGGTAAGAGTCTATTGTGACCTGTTGGCATAAAGATGGTATTTTATTATAATCATTAATTGAAAAAATTGATGTTCTACTGGATTGGATGAAATTAAGATGGTATTATACGGGGCCCCTGTGTGTGTGTGTGTGTGTGTATGTGTGTGTGCACATGTGAGAGAGCGAGTGAGAGCTGGAAGATACACATTAGCCAAGAAGTCAGGACCTGAAAATACTACTGGAAGTCCACATATCTGAGTAACAATATTACTTTCTGACAGAGAACTATTTACTAGAAAGATTCTCAGTAGGAACCGAATTGCTTTTATTAGTTTATTTATGGTGTGCACTTCCCTTTTCACCTCTATTTCAAAAGAGGGTATTTGTGCTTTTTCAGACTGTGTGAAAGTCCTCCATGTACAGAGTCCTGGAAGATGTTTTCTGCCAGTTCCTTGGTTCAGCGGCTCTCAGTGAGTTCCAGTGAAGACAGGGGGGAAAAGAAAAGCTTCCATCCTGTTCATCTTCCTTGGCCTGCATCTCCTCACCCATCCCCCTCCGGCTTAGAGCAGGGTCCCTGCATGGGGCGGCGTCTACAGGCACACTTAGGAAAGTCCTCTGATATTGGTTCCCCGTCATTCCTCTTCTCACTGCTTTACTATTCTACCCTCAATTTCAAACTAAATGGAAATGCAGATGGGCACATGAGCATCTCGGTTTCCCAAAATACACATTTTTTCATGAGAGCTTCCCTCTTGAAGTGTGTGGACAGAGCCAGCATATTATCTCCCCATTATCACTCTGTTTTAATGTCTAACTGACAGAAGCCTGTCAGTAAAACAAGGCAATAATGGGCAGAAAATGTCTCTGCTCTTAGCAAAAAAAAGAAAGACCCCGGATTCCTGTCAGGCTCAGAGACACTCACCAGCCATCGTTAAAGAAGACTTATAAATGCCTCTTTGGGGAATACTCATGAATGGCCTAAATGTTTTCACCCTTATTAGTGAGAAGAAGAAGAGGGAGCTTTCTCATACATGCGCAGATATCTGCCCCCTGCAGAAGCTTGCTCAGCGTGTTCATGGGTCATTACCGCAACCCTGGGGTCGGGTGTGGCCGTGCCAGATGGCACCTGCAGGCTTCACTGGGTGAGAATGCCTTCCTGATGAGTCACAGCCAAGGTCCAACTGATACAGCCTCAGTGACCTCAGGCAGTCAGTCTGATGCGCCATGCTTCCGCCAGTCTCCCTCCACGCGCTCAGGCCCCTTCAGACATATCTAGTCAATAACATGACGGTGGAAGTCTACAGGGGCAAGTGACACCCAGTGATCTGTGCCGCAATGAGCGGAAGAGGGGATATTTTAGATTTGTTCTCCTCTTCCTAAGAAACTAGTCAATGCAGAAGCCCTCTGTGTAGGAGGGGTGTTCGGCCTCAGGAAAGACTCTATCAACCATAAAGACAAAGTCAGACACCAAAGCAGGGGAGGGAAACAGTGCCTGGCCTTCTTACCGAGAGTGCTAGATGGCAGGGACTGTGCCCTTGACTTACTTTGTGTCCACTTAAATCACAAGTCCAGTCCTCCATACCAGCAGGGTGAGTTATGGGGTGACAGTCTGATTTCTCTTTTAATTTCAGTAAAAACAGGTGGACCCTTAAGAAAAATCTAAACAATAACAAAACAACTCAGTTACTATAGCTTGTAACTAAGGCACCAATTCCTTACTCTGAAAATTGGCAATCAAAGGAAAAATTAAGCAGTGATCATGCCTTTTCTGTGCACGTTGGATTTCAGCATAACCAGATTGCTCTGGTTGATGAGGGAAAGTTCTTCATTACAGGAGAATTCCTGCTACTAAAGTTGGAAGGGAAATTCAACTTGGAACAGCTTGATTTTGTAGCCCCCCCCAAGTGAAATAATTCCTTCAAGCAACTGCCATCAGTGGATGCAATCATTAGACCGTTAGAATACTGATGGAGAGGGTCACACTGAAGGAATCATCTGCCATCACTTGAACCCACTAAAAGGGGGACAGCTACCCATCACATTCAGTGACCCCCAGTGTGATGCAGTGAGAAGTACACAGTGTCACCTATGAACTACTGTTGTCTAAGAGATGAGCTTAATTGACACCATCTATAAGCTCACAGAAAACACAGGGGATAGAGGAACAAATTAAATGATACCACAAGAAAGCAAATTCAGAATGTGGCTTTCTTCAGCAAGACCAGAGGCATGGGGAAGAAAAGGAGGTGGCAAGTAGGAGGTACTTAAAGAGACATCTAAATATAATATCTTGTTTGGATCATTTAAATCAACCAACCATAACAGATTTTGGGGGGGAAATCTGAATACAGTTTGGGTATTAGATGACACTAGAGGATCATTAAGTCTGTTAGACAGTGGTTTTGTGGTTATATAAGAAAATGTCCATATTTTTAGAAATTCATACTGAAGTATGTAAGGGGTAAAATAACAATTTCTGGGATTTACTTAAAAATCTTAATAGGAGGGGCTCCTTGGTGGCTCAGTCGGTTAAGAGTCCAACTCTTGATTTCGGCTCAGGTCATGATCTCAGGGTCCTGGGATGAAGCCCACTCGGGCTCCATGATCAACGGGGAGTCTGCTTAAGGATTTCTCTCTCTCTCCCTCTGCCTCTCCCCACCCACCCCCTGCTCACACACTTGTGCACTCTCTCTCTCTCAAATAAATAAATAAATCTTTTAAAAAATCTTAATAGGAAGGGGGCACCTGGGTGGCTCAGTCAGTTAAGCATCTGCATTCGGCTCAGGTCATGATCTCAGGGTCCTGGGATCAAGCCCCGCATCGGGCTCCATGCTCAGCGGGGAGTCTGCTTCTCCCTCTGCCTCTGCCCCCTCCCCCGGCTCATGCTTTTTCTCTCTCTCGCTTGATAAATAAAAATCTTTAAAAAATACATTAATAGGAAAGAAGGAAGAAATGGAGGGAGAGAAGGAGGAAAGACACAAGCGTGAAAAAATCTTAATTGTCAGACTGGCACACTGGAGTATACGTCCGTTTACTTAATATTGTTTGGAACTTTTTATGGTAAAAATAATAAGGAAAAGAATGACAGATCTCTCTCAGAGGTGGTAGCAGGGATCCAATGGGGCTGTGACTAGAAAAAGGTCATTATCTGATGATCAAAAATGTTAGTTTTTTTTTTATTTTTTAAAGATACTCTTTCCTAAAAGAAAACCTCATTTTGTTAGATTTTGGGGGATAATCACTAGAAACCAATTCCATTGCCTTACGTCAAGCAACTGGAGGAGATCTGGGTAAGAAAGAGTCTCTGGTGTGAAAGTGAATGCTGATCTTAGCTGGAATCACTTGCTTTCTTCAGCATCCGCAGTGGCGGGTCTCCAGGGACTTATCTGGCTACATGTGTTTTTCACATTTATTAGTGAAATTGGAGATTCAAGAATAAAACACAGTCCTCAAGAACATTTTGTTAATTTGTGACACACTAGAGCTTTTTTAGCCCATAAAGCAAATGAATGAGCTCCATGGGGGTATAACTGTTATTTTCACCCTGGAAGGCAGTAAAGACCCACTGTATTTATTAAGCACTTAAAGAATGAAAATGAATAGTGCTATGAAAATAGAAAAATATACTCACACTATTGCTATTAATAGTGTAATTTTTTTTTTTGGTCTGTTCTGAAGGAAAACCCATCAGATGAAAATTTAAAAGTAAAGGTCGGCCTCTGCATAATATGTGACTGTTTTATCTTAGATAAGAATTTAATTCCGTGTCCGTATGGAGTTGATTTGTTTCTGTCAAACAGGCTGGATCAGGTTAAGGAAACTCATTCTTTCTGGCAGGGCTGGAGATACAAAGAAATGAGCAGACCAGGTATTTGATTCAGGACCTTCTTGCTGAGCTGCTGCAGGGCCCGTGGGGACGTTCTGGTGGAAGACGTTCTCCATGTAAGCTGACGTGCCGGGCTCTTTCTAACAGGCGCTAAAGATGCTAGCCTGCTTGGGAGGCTCGGGGACAGAGCACGCTGGTGCTCACACTGAAAAAGTCCGGTTCAAGGTGATGCTCTGGGGCGCCTGGGTGGCTCAGTCAGTGAAGCATCTGCCTTCAGCTCAAGTCATGATCCCAGGGTCCTGGGATCCAGTCCCGAATCAGGCTCTCTGCTCAGCAGGAAGCCTGCTTCTCCCTCTGCCTACCGCTCCCCCTGCTTGTGCTCTCTTTCTCTCTCTGACAAGTGAATAAAATATTTTTTTAAAAAAATTAAATTAAGGTGATGCTCCAACGGGTGGGGACTATGGGAGACGTGGGGACTGACATCAAGATGTGCGGTGAGCTGGGCCACGCAGCCAAAGGAGCAAGAGCAAAAAGGGTGCTTAGATGGGAAAAGCCAACTCCTCCAAGGTTCCTCTTAAGGAGTTCAGTGAATGCTTTGCACTGAGGACGGTAAGAAGTAAGGAAGGAAGAGGCCTCATTCCCCACCAGTTTCATGACGCACAAGAACCCAGGATATACACTGGGAAGAGATTATGTGATAAAGTGATCTTAGGTAACTCAGCCCTGGGGTATGTGTTGCTTTTTTCTTGCTCTTATTTGGATCTTGACTTAAAAGACTGGACCCATTTATTTTAGGGAAGCACTAGAAGAAAACCTATGGTTTATCTCTGCATGTATGAGGATGCATGTGAGTGCATGCGTGTAGTGGAAAGGCAGGGAACAGAGTTTTTGAGGGCCGAGAAGAGTAATTCCAGGGGCTGTTTTTGTGCTCTGTCACTGTATTTACACAAGACTGTCCAAGCATATGTCAGCATTTCTGCCTCCATGAGACGTTTGCTAGGGCAGATGGGTGGGTAGCGAGGAGGACTACAGAGGGGATGGGCCAGGCGAGGAGATCCAGAGGTAGAATCTGGAAGGAGCCTCTTGTCCCCACCTTGGCTGTTGTAAGATGACCCAGCTCCCCTACAGTCTTAAGCACTACCTGTTACCAAGTGCCATCCACATGCCAGGCACACACCTACCCCAGGTCCTCAGCGTCAGGGAGGAAAATGAGGCTCGGCACCAAGGAGCTGTCTTTCATTGCTAAGTGTTACATGGCAGCTAAAAGCCCCTCTCCCCACACCGCCCCCGCTAAAGGCTCCCCAGAGTGCTCCTGACCCCAAAGCCAAACATGTACAAAAGCAACACAAAGACATTCAGAGACCCTGAACCTCACTAGACCACATGTAAAAGCACCATGGGATTTGGGGGGCTTCTAATAATACAAGGCATATGATAGGGAGTCCATCTGTAATGCCAAAGACAGGGCTGAAAAGCGAAATCCAAGGAGCTTTCATCCTTACTCTGCACTTGACCTAATTCCTTGTCAAACTGAGTGACTTCGGTTATCCTCGTGCCAAAACCAAGGGCAATGCGGCCGAGTCTCTTGGGACCTCGAGGTTCCTGGAGGTGCTTCAGGGAGGCCTGGGCCCCCAGCACCTGGCAGAATGCAGACCCTGGACACCGTCCGGGGAAAGGGTAAGACTGCAGCCTTGCTGTGGTCTTGGTGACATGAGGAAAGCCCCAAGGAACCCCGGCTTAAAATCAGCCAAGCGCTGGCTATATTCTAGGATGTGGGAGGCTACGGTTAGGAATTTAGCAAACCTGTATGCCTGGTACTGGGCTATATGCACAGAAGAGGGTGAGTGAGGTACAACTGGGAATGAACCCCCACATCAACTTCCTTAATGGTGGGTGTTCACTTGGATGCTGGCACAAAATAGGTCTGAGTGTAGCAACAGATTGGGAGATCCCGATTCTTAGACTGTATTCTGCCCTCATTATAGCTGAAATGTTCATCCCTTGTATTATCAGAGATCCTGGTCAGCAATGCTGTACCCTCCATACTTGTCCTTGTGCTAGACAGGGAGCTGTTTGGTACTGGGCACGCTGAACGTCACTTGAAGAATGCACTTTAATTTTTCATCTCCAAGTGATGTCCGTGAACGTCTTATTCTGTTTTGCCTGCTCCCCTCTGTTGTTTTTAAACTTGTCATTTCCACTTTTCTGATGTGTCCCGATTGCTCCCCAGTCCCCAGAACTCTTCAGTGAGCTCTGCTCCACCCCCGACGCCCCCGCTCAGCAGGGCTGTCTGTGCGGGAGCCCGTTGTTATTTATAAGTGTAATTCAGCTGTCGCTGTGTCTTTGAATGCACAGGGTAGTTGTGGGATTTTTTAATTGCCATTTTCATCTATATAATTAAAATTAAATGAAAAAATGGATAGCCTCCAAAAGAATTAATTTTATGAGTAGTTCTTGAGGGGAAAAAATATGTATAAACACGATAATTGTTACTTGATTTGCCTTCAGCAGAACTAGAGGATTTTACCTGCCTGAAGAGAAAATTAGTAATTTTAAATGAAAAAAAAAAAAGGAAAAAAAAAGATTAGTCTGATACTTCTGGTGCTTCTTGTGGCTGAGAATCAAAAATAATAACGCGGATGGGAAATGATAAATAACTCTGGCTCTCACTTTCAAAAAGTACACTGTGTGATTGGAACTCTGCAGATCCAACGTGCTTTATGCTAGTCTGGATTTTCCCCCCTTGGTTCATCACTGGTGTTTACACATTCCTCAAGAAAATGTCTTTACCCCCAAATCAAAACCTCCTTCATGCTCAGAAACAAGCATTCCGCCTGCTTCCTCGGCTCTGCAAGTGTGACAGTTCACACATAAGCGGAGAATAATGAGAAAACAAAAAGGCAAGTTGTATTTTTGGGTTTTGTTTTTTTTTTTTTAATCCATTGGGCCCACCAGGGCTGTGGTCTGCAGCCTCATGAAGCGCCTGACGGACATGTTTATAAAGACCTGGATGGTCACTTTATTTGGAATGACAAACTCTCCGCTCCACATAATGAGGTCAGTGAAGCATCCAGAAAAGAAACGTGTAATTTGGTAGGGTGGGTCTGTAAGCACAGCCCTGCTGAGACTATTTAAGTTTAATGAAGCAGCTCCTTTCCCGCTACACACTCCCAGTGAATAGCCTCCTTGGCGTGTTTTTGAAAACTTAAATGTTGCTGGTAATCATGTCCCAGCAATCTCCTTGGAGAGCCTTTGTGCCCTGTTCTCAGAAGAAATATGCCGCTTTTACATGTTAATGGTTTTGAAATTAGTCATTTGCTCCATTTTCATTGGAAAAGGAAGGTCAGTGTGTGATTTCCCACCTGCCTCATTTTCTGTGCATATTCAGGAAACTCCAGGTCAGTTCATCAGGCATGCAGGGCACTGTCTGCTTATAACATGCCTCAAAAGCCAGGGGAATGTTCTATCAAAGAGCATTCCTATTCTCAGAGACCGTTCTTAAAATTCAGAGGCTAAAAGTCTCCCTCAGAGGGGAAAGTTCCTGGACAGGCCATTATTGCTTTTTTTTCCCCCTCGTTTCAATCACTGACGTGGACTGCCCATTCATGGGTCTCACTGAGGAGGCCTTGCTCCCTGTGTATGCAGCCCCTCTAAGAAGGCTAAGGGACATTTTAGAGATGCTTCCTGAAGCAGATTTGCTCATGTAAAACTGAGGTCAGGCTTCTGAATCCTGGACCAGTGTTAATGATGTGCAACTCTGTGGGAGGGGAAAGACATCTAGCCATTCCCCCAAATTTAGGGCAGTGTCCCCTGAGTAAGCAAGGGCATGATGGCTGGTGGAAAGGTGCCGTGTCCTTGTGGCTCTGCAGCCCCTAAGAGGGTCTGTGGAACATTTCTCGGGAAATGTAAAACTAGACTTGAAATGGCCGGACTCTGTGCCATCAGAAACTTTAAAGGAATATCCAGTAATTTCTTTAAAAAAAAAAATTTCTTGGAGTGGATGAAAGAATGAATAAATTTGCTTCTTGGATTTGCTTTGTTGACCAACTTTGATTGTGGGGGTGACAGAGGACCCTTCTAGAGCTACTGAGACCTGAGGAGCCTACTTCTTAAAAATCTCTGGAATTATGAGGGTCGAATTTGGACGTCCATACTTGCCATACACTGCCCCCCCCCAGGCTTGGGGCCTGCTCAGTGCCGCTAACACACATACTCTTATACTCTGATTTTTATCTTTAATCCCTATGGTCATTTGTACCCCGCCCAACAGAGATACAAGCTTAACAGATTCCTCCCCGAAACAGCCTTGTTGCCCTAATTCTAAGAGATTAAAGTTGGTCAGGGGCGCCTGGGTGGTACAGTGGTTAAGTGTCTGCCTTCGGCTCAGGGCGTGATCCTGGCGTTATGGGATCGAGCCCCACATCAGGCTCCTCCGCTATGAGCCTGCTTCTTCCTCTCCCACTCCCCCTGCTTGTGTTCCCTCTCTCGCTGGCTGTCTCTATCTCTGTCAAATAAATAAATAAAATCTATAAAAAAAAATAAAGTTGACTCGTCACTGAAAGTACAGTTCTGATGGAAACAGGCCTGAAAAGGCACTTGGGCGTGGCTTGCATCTTATTTTCCAGTATATTTATCATGTGCTAGATAAGCTGAGATCACAGTGGCAGCTGTAACATATAGACCCAGGGATCTCCAGCCTAACAGCAGGTTCTCACCATGTCCCTTCACTAAACATTTTCACAGACAAGTGAAACCCTGTGTTTAGGGATTTGAACAGACAGGGCTGGGGAGCACAAGGAGAAGGAGATGTACAGGGAAGAAGGTGCCTGCATGCTACCTGCCAATGGGACGGAGTGGTTCAAGGTCAGAGCTCAAGCATGATCCAGAAGGACACTGTGGCAGCAGTTCACCAGCCATGGGCGAAGACGGTTTTCGAAGACAGAAGCGAGGTGCAGCTCAGCCTACAGAAAGAGCGGGAAGGAAGGTTAATGGGACAGTAATTCTCTGCCTGTGGCTCCGTCCAGTTCCCAAAGCATGTTCACATGTATTATTTGAGGCCTCACCAACAACCCAACAGACCAAGTGGCTCGGGAAGTATTAATACCTTCATTCCTAATATGCGAGAAATCTCAGCCAGGGCTGAGTGACTGACCCCGGTGAGTGCTGAGCCAAGGTGCTGGCTTGGGGGGTCTGCCTCTGAGAACTGAGCTTTCTCCCCTAACTCTGCGAACCTCAGGGAGGTTTCAGGGGCTACTGGGGCCAGGGGAGGTGAACAGAGCCTCCCTCCCTCCCCTCCCCCACATCCTCCAGACACATCCTCATGGTGCCAGCCATGTTCCCATGGAAATCACTGACCCAAGGCAGACTGTTCAGAAACACGGCAACGATTAGCTGCAGGCTGGTTGAGTCCTTGCTTTGGTAAAACCTGTACTCTGTCCTTTAAAGGGGTCACAGTGTAACAGACAGGCCTTTTGTATCTTAACAATGGTCTCATCAGGCTTTCTTTCATTGAGCCACTCCCTCCTCTTTTGCTGTCTCCCTCTCCTCCAACTAGCGCCACCCTTTTCACTGTGTGCAGCTGGATTTGGCCAGTGCCAAATCATGTTTCATTCGCAGCCTGAGAAAGCAATTAGACGAGGAGTCAAGCCTGGCCAACAAAGGACCTGTCCTACCTGTGCAATCTGAGGTGCAAATTTACAGAGACACACCACCCCTCACCGGCATGGTGTTTTTGTCCTGAGAAATCCCTGAGAGCCGAATTCTTGGGTGAACTAGGAAGATACTCTCCCACAAGAGCAGCAGTGCTGATAAGAAAGCAGTGGAATGGTGCTTGAAATTTTGCAGGAAGATCAGTGGAAGCCCAGTTAGGCTGCAAACCGACAGCTCAGCTCTTTCTAGCATCCACAGCAACAGCCTGCTGTTTTCCCAGGTGGCTCTGAAGGAGACAGGGAAATGCAGCGGGCCATTTGTCGCTGCCCCAGGTGCAACACATGCATGCCAATTGGCGCATGCGGCCTGCAGAGGCCCACTGCTGCCCCAGGCCCAGTCCAGGTCTCCAGGCTTCCTTCTGACTGAGAACAGGGAGAGTGCACTCCCATCTCTCCTCCTCCACCCACTCTTGTGGGGTTGGAAACAACTCAGCCCTTCCACCACAGCCTCAAGGGCCGATGCTCTAGTTACCCTTCCCACCCCATTTACAATTCAAGACATGGTCTCTTAGAAGCATGGGAACCCATCACGGGCGTGCCAGTCTTGGTATCTCAGGGTGCATGGTGGTCAGTGAATACGCCGGTATGTTCTTCAGTGAGTGTCAGACTGGAGTGTCCCATCAGGCAGGTCCCAAGTGGGGTTCAGGGCTCTGAAGAGATGGCCCAAGAGGAGGAGGCAAGGTAGAGAAGCCTTCTGTTGCTTCGAGCTCAACTCTGTGCCCGGCACCCACTGTGAAGGGAATAAACTGATCAGGTGGCCAGTGCTATCCCTTTTGCCTTTGAGGAGAGAAATGAAATGAAGTATATCACCCAGAAGTGAAATTACAGATAGAAAATAAGTTTAACGGGGACTCTACTTCTAGAATTGTCTTAAGGGCATTTTATTGCAGATTTAGGTCATGTACTTAGAACTGCTTCCTTTGATGACAACTTAATCTGGGTTATAAGCGAATGAACTTGAGGACATCGTGTGCCTGAGTGATGGCCCTTCACTAGGGCAGTCTAACTCCTGACAGCCCTGGTCTCCTTTTCTCCCTCTATGCATCCCTCCTCCGCCTCCTTCCCGTTCCATCGAGCACAGGGAGGGGGCATTTGGTCCTGTGAGTTGAAGTTATGCAAAACCCGAAAATAGACTCTCAGAGTGCATCCAGACATAATGATTCCATGCGGCAAGAAGGTCACTGTGTCTGCTTTTCCTGCCAACACACCCCTGGCTCTTAATCTATGGCTGCCTTGTGAAGCAAGAGAGCAGTGCCAGGAAGTTACACTTGGTGACTGGGAGGCATTATGAGAATTTAAAATCATGTCAATGGGGTTTTATAAGAGCAGACCAGGGGAGGGGGATCAGACACAGTTTTAGAAGCTGGACTTTGAACGTCCTTTTGTTCTGTGGCCTGAGAGCTACCACAACTCAGTTATTAAAAAAAAAAAATTGGCATTTGTGACAAATCAAATCCACCCTGTCAACTATGCCAAAAATTAGAAAGCCATCCATCCCGAAAGTTTACTCTGGTTATCCGAGTGGTGGGATTATGAGTGAGTTGTGTTGTTTTCCTTGTACTTTCCTGTACTTTCTCTAACATACATTTCTGACTTTGGCAATGTAAAAAAAAAGAAAGAAAGGCAACAAATCTTATTTGAAAAGCAAAACTAAACTAGCTAATTATCCAATAGCATCCTTGAATGCTTCCTGCCTGGTGGTTGAGAAGCCCACCACAGTCGTGACAATGACACCGCAGAGGCAACTGTGCCTCTGTCCCCACATCAGGCCTCAGACCAGGGCTGGTATCCATAACCCCCGCCCCACGGCCAGGTTCCAAAGGTGTCCCGGCAGAGAGCAGACCACAAACGCGGAGAGGCTTTGTGGCAGCCAAGGACAGGAACGGGAACATGCTAGAGTGAGGCCAGCCAGACACCACAGCAGCAAGGAGGGGATTCCCTTCCCGTCCAACTGTCTCCGAAGGTCAGGCCTCCCGGACATGTGCGTGCTGGGAGGGAGGGCGTCGGTTCAAGTTCATCTGCAAACACTGTGTTCTCATCCTAAGAATGTCCAGTTGATGCACATTGTTCTGGAAGTCGGGAAGATCCTGTTTTCCAGACCCACAGAGATCAAGTACTATATAATACTTGGGAGAAAGAGCTAGAAGACAATCCTTTGAGGAATTCCAAAAATCCTCCTGGGGTTTGGGGTGGATTTACTTCAATTTGGGGCCTTTAGCATCCAGTCTGCTTACTGATGTGAATTCGGTCCATCAACCAGTCCTGCGTCTCTCTACAGAGCCCAGGCCGAGTTGGGCTCCGTGGAGCTTGAGGTAAGCAGGCTGGGCAGAAACAGCTGTATGTCTAAAAGTGAGATGCAGCTCCTTCGAGTTTCTGTTAAGACCTCTATCTTTCTTGCATCACAAGCAGACTTATTACTGGAAGCAGTGGGTCCACACACCAGTAGGTCTGAATGCTTTGAATCTGAGGTCCAGTTCAAGCCCACACAGAATTCCTTGCAGGCTATGTGACAGGCTGTGTGTCAGGGAATGGATTGCTTTTAACAGGCAGTTGAGGTCTCGTCCATCCTCATTTCTTGCATTCTCCTGTGTGATCCTCTATGATAACACAGTATTACACCAGCAAAGACTCGATTCTAGTGTTTTGATTGTGATGTCCATTAAGAAAAAATGTAACAGGCTCATCCAACTGATCACTTTCCATGAATAACTATTGAAGACAAGGCTAAAATAGGTTGTTTTTAAAGGAAGCTAATTGTCAAGATACATTAAGTAGATAATTGTATTATGGGACACTGATACGGCAACAGTCAGAAAGGTGGGCGTTCATTGATTCATTCTGGCCAATATTGTCCTAGAAGCTCCCACTTGGCCAGCGTCTTTTTTTCCCCCCTTTCCCTTGGTTTTTAATCTTAGCTTCTCAGAATGAAGCTGAATGGAGACTAAATTGCTTACAAGAAAAAAAAGTTGCGAACGGTTTTAATAATGATTCTAGTAACTTTGAGAGAGTGTCAACAAAGACTTATGCTTCTCTGGCAACAGGGCAGGAGAACTGCATATCTCCTCTTCAGATCTGGCTCCAGAGCCATCGCCCCTCCCCCCCCCCCCCCCCGCCAAGAGCAGGGCTTCTAAATATTTATGTACACCAACACGCTCGTTGTCTCGCTCATAAGCACGTCCACTGTCTCTCACGGGCTCTGTGTGTGCGTGCACGCGTGCGTGCGTGCCTTACATGGTAACAAGATAACGCGCCACGTCTAGGCTCCCCGTTATTTGTATTAAATAATGACATAATGATGTGGGTGGCCTGTAATTCCCCCATTTTCTGTTAACCACCCTGCCCAAGTAAACTGTTTTCTGATCTCTCCTAGATGGAAATCCTGTATGAATGTGGAAGCCATTAGCAGAGTAATTGCCGTCTGTTACCATGACAACCAGCCGCTGCAGTCACCTGCCCGAAGTGCTGCCAGACTGCACCAGCTCGGCTGCGCCCGTGGTGAAGACCGTGGAGGATTGTGGCAGCCTAGTGAATGGGCAGCCGCAGTATGTCATGCAAGTTTCGGCCAAGGACGGGCAGCTGCTGTCAACAGTGGTGCGGACTCTTGCCACCCAGAGGTAGTACCTCTATTAAAATAATTGAATCTGTAATTGATCCAGAGGACTCTGTCAGATGGAAACTGCCAGAGGGAACGTAATTAGCGCTCAGGTCTTTGTGTCAGGTGAGAGGAGGTGCCACCCAAGTTCTCGCGGCACCGTTTCTATAGCGATGGGGCAGAAAGCTAAAATTCACCTTGTTGAGTTTTCCACTTCAAGTCACACTTGCAGAGAGAGCCAGGCAGGGAAAGATCCCACGAGACACAGGGTCGCTTTCTTTACATTTGTTATGTGGACATCGCTATGGTAATTACACCCTTGTCGCCAGGCGCTCACAGAAGTAGCCCTTTGTTAGGATGGAAGGAAGGAGGCACTTGATTTCAGGTGACAGAGCCAAAGTGATTGGACTTGTGGGCACAACTTCTGAAGGGACAGTCTTGGTGCTTGTGCCAATCAGCACCGCCTGGTGGGAGCACCCCCCGGGCCTTCTTCCCAGGTGATCTCTTCTCTGGCACGTCCCCCCATGGGGGTCTCTTCTGTGGCCCCCTCCTTGTGCCCCACGGGCTCCCCACTCCTGATCTTTCCCAACACACCCTGCCCTTCGAGGTACTTTTGTTCAAACCGCCACAGCTCGTCTCCCCTGAATGAGGAACCAAAGCAAGGCCAAAGGTTCTAAACAGCCCAGAGATGGCTCACCCAGGCTGGCACTTTGTCCCTGGAGGTCTCTCTTATACTGTTGCTACCCAACGGCAGATTGAGACACACAGGCGCCCTGGCCAATACATGCTCCTTGGCTTCTCCAGTTTTCTGTCAGTATAGGTAGGGACAACTCTGATCGATGAAAGCACAATGCCTATCAACACTGGACCTGTCCTCTGATACCAGCACCGCTTCTGACCCGGAAGTTCTAGGCCAGTCACACTAGCGGCTCACCTTGGTCTGAGGGAGTCAGCCAAACCCTACAGCAGAGAGAGAGGCGCCCAAGCACCTGCAGCAGGACTGTGGGCAGCACCAGAGCATTTTCTGTCATCCCAGCCTGGATACGGTGGCCGCCAGACACAGACTCACACCCTCAAGCATCTTGTACATGCTGCCCATGCATCTTCTACTGCCCATCTGTGCGGTGCTCGCCAGGGGATAGAGTAGAAAAACGTCCGTATATATTTTCCCACCTCTTGAAAACCTTGTAACAATTGGTTAGGACTCAGAATATGACAAGGCAATGAGCATCATTGCTCTTCTGTGAACTGAGACAGGTCACTGCATGTGTACCCGTCAGCCTTCAGACACCCTGTTTAGTCAGGAAGAACAGGCTACCGAGCTAAGATGAGGTAGACCTGTGAGCGAGGGTGGGTGGGTGGGGGGGTGTGTATGTCAGGTGTTCTCACATGTTCTCCTATCACGTGGTCACGTAAACCAGGTGATTTTTGACTTTCATATCCATTTGGCTCAGTAGGAACGAAGGAGCCAGGAACAGTCAGAGAAAAAAATCAACTCCTTCAGCTTCCTTCTCCCAGCTTTGAGCAAGAGTGGGTCCCACTTCTGGCCAAGTAGGAAGTCTTCTCTTCTTTTAATCCCTGTTCAGCCTTCACTCATTCCCAGGATCATCCCAGAAAGGCCCTTGGGCAACAGCAGTGCTTCCATGGCTGTTTCCATTTGGCACATAGATGGTGTCAAAGAGAGCAATGGGTCCAGGTCGGGCGGGGGCAGGTAGAGAGGCGGGTCCTCAGGCGGGCACATACAGTGATCACATAGTATAAACCAAATGCCCAATAAAGGACAATATGAGAAGTGATATAAGATGATGTCGATCAGAAAGAAACAGCCCTCTCACAAGACACAGTATGCACGGGGAGCGGAGACCATCTTCGTTTGAGCCCTTCATTGGCCACTAACTTCCCTGATGAGCACTACACCATTTGATTTTCCCTGAGTTTTCCTACAAGTGAAAATAGTCCCACATTTACTACATGCTGGTCCTTATTCTAAGCTTCGGATTTGGACGACCTTTTCTCATCCTCACATCATCTTTGAGGAAGGCACCACTCCTTGCACCTACTTTAGAGAGGAGGGAATTAAAGTGCAGAGAGATGACATTACTTGCACCACGTTAGCCAACTGATAGGCAGCAGAGCTGGGGTTCAAGCCCAGGTGGCAGAACTCCAGAGCCTGCCCATGAACCACTACGCCGTGTGCCTTCATGGAACGTGCAGGGCTGGTTTTTCTTTTTCCAGATTAGTGGCAGAGCTCCAGACTGAGGTTGTCTCTGTAGGACAGACTTGTCATTTGCATTCGGCTTAGTATCCTTAGCAGCCCAGAGAGCATCCTCGGGAAGCTCAAAGGATCCCCTGCCCCTCAGCTCGGTGCTCTGGCTCAGACAGCATTTCTGTGTTATGGCTTGAGAGCTGGCCGCCAGTTAACTTGCCTCCCCTCACTCTCCCATCCTAATGAAAGCAGAAATGAAAAGAACGTCTGAGTATTCGAAAGTGTCCTGGTTTGGTTCAAAAGACACGATTTGCCTAGAAACTGCAGTTGATGTCATTTCAAAACAATTTGTTTTTAATGGTGAGGAATAGTTCTGACTTTTTGATTGGTAGTTTGCCTGAACAGCATCCGCGTCCAAGACAAAAATAAGATGCTACTCACTTCCACCCACTTTCGGCCCTGGGCCACCCCTTCCTTCTTTATATTGGCAAAAGGGGGTACCCAAGGACCCCAGCCCCCACTGCCATGTACAGAGTGTACATCTAGGGTCTTAAAGCAGGTGTCTGTTTGAGCAGCTGCCGCTGGGGAAGGTCTGAAGGACACGGAGCCAGAGGACCATCCTTTTGGTGACGGTTTCCAGCCTGCTGACTGGTAGATGCCCCTCCTTCTCTTGCAGCCCCTTCAATGACCGGCCGATGTGCAGGATCTGCCATGAGGGCAGCAGCCAAGAGGACTTGCTTTCCCCCTGCGAATGCACGGGGACCTTGGGGACAATTCATCGGAGCTGCCTGGAGCACTGGCTGTCGTCCTCAAACACCAGCTACTGTGAACTCTGCCACTTCAGGTTTGCAGTCGAGCGCAAACCCAGGCCGTTAGTGGAGGTCAGTAATTGGGGCATGTCCTGAAAACTTAGCTCTAATGAGCAAATAATGTCTGCTTTTATGCCCGGATCACAAACCCGTTGCAGCTCAGTGAAGCACAGCCGTAGCAGTGTGAGTGTGTTGTGTGCGTGTGTGCGTGTGAGACACACAGACAGAAACAGCTCACACGCTCACTCCGGAGCCAGCAGTAGAAAGGTGATCTCCGTGAGGAGACAGGAGAGGGCAAGTCAGTGCAAGGAGAGCGGGGAAGTTGACAGAGCTGCTCTCCCTTTTCCCATCCCTGCGAAGCGGAACAAAAAGACCCAACACTTTCTCTTTGCATACCATCTGCCCAATTTGAAGCAACAGGTAAGTGGGCATTTGGGTTGATAGCTGGAGAGGTCACTGTGAAAAAATGGAGGTGCACAGTGTAATGGATGCCGACTCAGACTTCCGGGCTTTGAGGAAGTTCCATGACCTTAGGTAAGTAATTTTACCTCTTGAAATTACTATGAAGCTTAAATGAGGTAAGATTTCTAAAGCACTTAGAATACCAAGTACATATCCAAGTGTTTGAATTTAAAAAAAAAAAAAATCTCTCTTAGGAAATTCTACACAAGCTTTTTTCAGCTAATAACCTAGAATTGGAATCTCTTTTCTTTAAAAGGCAGGCATTTCAACCCAGCCATTAAAATGGCAGGACACTCTCATATTTTAGGAGCCACACATTTCTACTTTAAACCAAGGGTCTAGTCCTATATTAACTAGAAACAGTGGAAAACATCGTTAGACTATTATGCCCTCTTTCCTACCCTCAATTTCGACTAGTCAATTAAAAATTGGATGTGAGCAACAATAAGTATTCTAATATATTATGAGCCAGAGCTAATTGAAAGAGACCCGAGATCAAAATTACGGGCCTCTAATCCAGACCCGCTGATAACCCTCCCCTTCTTTCAGCAGCTGACCCAGCAAAACTTTGGCATTAAACTAAAGCTAGAAATCAAGACGCCCTTCTTGGAGACTATTTAAAACAGGGCGTTTGCGCCTCGGCACTTAAGGCTCTGGAGAGCTCTACATACACCGGCTCTCCAGTTCGACCTTGAAAATTTAATCAGGACCTGTAAACTTGGGCCTGTTTTAGCTACGACTTACTTGCCAAATGGCATAAAATTTATTTGACTTGCCTCAACACACCCTCTGCTTTAAGACTCCAGATCGAGTGACCACTTAACTTAGTGGTCTTCGTGCTTGAATTCCACTATCAGAAATTCCTATTTGCAGAGTGCCCATCAGGGATCTGGCCCCATGCCACATTCCCTGGGATTTACATTTCAGAACTTCTCTGCAGAGGTGGAGGTGCGGGGGGGAGGTAAGTATAATTAAACAATAAACAAGGGAGGTGAAGGTTTCTCAAGCCCAAAGGCAAAAGTTAAAAAGAAGCCTATTTCTCCTTTCCAGAAATTTCTGGAACCTCCCCCAAGTTATATTGCACCTTCTCCCGGGAAGCTAGCTTCCCAGAGTAAAAACAAAACAAAATAAAACACAAAAACACAACACTGTTTCAAAAGGCCTACAATCCAGTGGTCTTTACTGTAAACCTCCCCAGTAAAGAAGACTCTTATTTTCGCTTGGTAAAAACCCCAGTGTGTGTGTGTGTGTGTGTGTGTGTGTGTGTGTGTGTGTGTGTGCACTCACATGCACACATGTTGGTTTTGCCCAGTTAACTAGCTGGTGTCGAATCACCCAGTGAACCCCTTGCATCTCGGAGAGAAAAACATGCACCCACACACAGAGGTTCTTCAAAGCTGCCTAACTAAGCTTGGCCATAGACTCTGGGATCTTAGGCAGCCGTCATTACATGAGGAATCGAGGCAAATGACCTTGAGAATGTGTGAGGTGCTCTGTAAGATTTAGGGCCTTGCCTACAAAAACTTCACCCAAACGGTCACCGGTGGTGAAATTTTCATTGCACAAATGGAATGTGACATTTTTCAGAGTTAATGATGATTGAACAAGTTGAAAGTGAAAGGCAAACCTTCTCAAGCCGGGGGAGGCTGGCCGTTTGATCATCCCATGGCGAAATGAACTTGCTGTTTGACCACAAGCAATAAAAAGAAGTTGTCTTTGGTTTCTCAGCTGGAAGACAAATGAGAACCAGGTGCAGGCAGATTTCTCAACAAATGACATTACT
This sequence comes from Ailuropoda melanoleuca, assembly GCF_002007445.2. Lineage (NCBI taxonomy): Eukaryota > Metazoa > Chordata > Mammalia > Carnivora > Ursidae > Ailuropoda > Ailuropoda melanoleuca. The sequence continues at coordinate 16,879,815 of NC_048220.1, read as the reverse complement.
AATTGACTCTTCCACTCTTACCAAAGGGCAGGTTTATCCACACTGAGCTTTGCTTCATATTTTTATCTCGAGATAACCATGCATCTTTTTTGGAAAATCAGCAAAACCCCCCTGTTTGGGTTAAGCATCGGGAGTATTGTTACTTTATTTCTCATTTGCACTCTTTCAATTGCTCTAATCATTACTGTATCCACCAGTTGGATCTGCCTTCTCATTAAAGCAAGAAAATTCTATAACATCGAATTTCAAAATCAATGTGATAATAACAGCTTCTTGTTTGCTAGAGGAAGTGGTTGAAAAAGTCATTTATAAATGTTATTTGTCAGCACCCAGGTGTTAACGTTGGAATCACCGTCACACCTCAAACTCCCACTGTTCAGGAAACTCCCCCAGTCCTTAATTCAACAATAGCCCTCCTCCTCCTGATCTCCACCGCTGTTCAGAAAACACTGCCCCTTCCCTTCTTTTCCTGAATTGTCTGAAGCCAGCAGCTGTTCATTTTTCACAGATCAGAAACCCAGGGTTTCTGCCTACAAGTTTCGACTTACAATGGCCAGATCGGTGGGCTGGTTTGTATTAGCGTCTCCAACCTGGCCATCACGTCCTCACTTAACCAGTGCTCATCTGTGAGACATACATCTCAGTTTCTCAGGGCTGCAGTAAGGGGGAGCGTGAGCTAGGGGCTCTCCATGATATCCTTAGTCTCTATAAATACTTTCAAAAAATACATTCCACACTTAAGAATGAGGACATTCTTCGCTATGTGATCTATACCTCGATAAGATGATTGTGTGTGTGCCTATCTACTAACCTCCCTCCCTCCATGGGCAGACTAAATCATGTAGTGTCCTCTGGTAAATTCGTGGCCAATTTTATATCCTAATTTTTTTTTTTATTTTTTTTTCCGCTGCTAAGTCAGCCAGTGTAACAAGAGCTAGTTTCAACCCAAGAGAGCTACATTGTGGCTTATTCAGATGTGGGTGAATTTCCTCTAGTACAGCTTATGTAAATCTCTTCAGGTCTGTGTCATCAGGCAAAGCTTGAAAGGGAAGCATCCACACTGTACGTAGCAAAAAGGAAGAGCAGATCCAACATGCATACATCTCACACCTCCACGGACAGCACTTCTCTCCTCTGAAGGAGACGTCTTTTTCACTGATGATGGAAAATTTACCCGGTGGCAATTTGTCAGATAAATTATCCCCAAGAATAATGACCTGGTAGAACGCAGTAAATAGACATCCACTAACCATAAAAGGATTGGCTGAATGACCAGCCTGGGTGGTTTTATGGGCTCCTTCCTGCTCATTTTCAGTTTTTCTCATCTCTCCGTAAATTGAACTCTGATACCATTCTTTTACAACAAAGGGAAGAATACAGAAAGCCAATAAAAGTACCATGATGTGTTCCCCAAAACGTGTGCCTTGCCTCCCGCCTACTGTGGTGATCACGTATCTGATGGAGCAGTTTGCCAAGGAAACCCATCTTATTATGTGCAAGCAGCGTGCTGGCAACATGAGTTTCCACTGATAGGAGTATCTGGCACTGGGCTTTCCTAGGACATGTATCAGCAACACCCATCCTCGCCCGGAGACTTACAAAGTAATACATCAGCTCAGCACCATCCTGATGAAAACGAAAGAGCCAGGAAATGGTGCAAATCTGAGGGGAAGAAAGGCTTCCTAGGCTCTGCTCTTCCTCTGATCAGGGAGACGTGGTGATTTTTCATAGAGGGAGTGATTAGGTTTCCATATTCCTAGTTCCTTTACACAGACCCAGCTGACTGATAAGAATGGGAGGAACAATTTAAAAGCTGTTCCCTGCGACTCAGAGGTTGAGCGAAACTGAAACTGAGAATGTTTTCACACATATCAGTTACTCAGAATAATGGGATGTAAAGCTAGAGAGGGGAGGCTTAAGGGTTTATTTTTCCCTGAACTTTTTATTTATGATAGATACATATTTTTAAGTCACTAGAGGAAAATGTTTCTAAAGTGTGCCCTGGATTCAGAGTAATCTCGAGCCCCGCAGCAGGAAGCGGAGCTGAACGGCCCTGGAGAAACCACTTTGTACCTCGGCATTTGCTATTTAATAGATTTAAGACTTACCTCAAACCCTCTTAATAAGTATGTATCAGGCTTAAGGTGGCGACATTGCTTGGCTCTTCTTATAGTGGGTTGGGTTTGGGTTTGATTTTTAATATATCCGTTTAAGTAAAAACATGAGCTTTGGGTTTCGGAGCAGGCAAATTCCCATCAGCGAGCCCTTGTAGCATCGGAGTAATTAGGGAATGATACCGCAGGGCACTTAAAGGGATTCGAGGAGCTTCCCAGGCATGCGCACCGCCCACGCCACTCCTCGAAGGCGGGCGGGCGAGCTCCCCTCCTCACGCCAGCTCACGAGGGAGCCTAGCAAGGAAGGGGGCGGGACCGGGATCACACACGTGACAGGCACTGCAGAAGCGCCAGCTCTTTAAGTCCACGCACCAACAGAGAGCCTCCCCTCCCCCAACCGCAAACCGTATGTCGTACTTTGGGCCTGTGGTTATGAGTCTCAGAAAGGGGCACCATGGCCTTACGGTTCAAGCCAGACCCGGCCGAACAAGGTCTTCCAGGAGACACACCAGCGACACAGCTTTGCGCCACACAGCACACAAGGAGATTCTGACCCAGCCTGGCTCCCACTCCCTGGCCGGTGCTCAATCAGGTTTGGCGGAAGGGCAGGGCCTGCAGCCCCGTGGGCACGCCAAGCGGTGAGGAGAACACACGCCAGGCCTCTGCAGGAAGCCGCTGGCCCAAGTTAGAAAAGTGTGGCTGGGAGTACGGCGGATGGGGCCGAATGGGAAAGCCTCCGGCCCAGCTAGCCTCTGCCAAGCTTTTAGGAATCCCGGCACTACACAAACCCGGCACCATGGTCCTGGAGAGAAAAACTCGTATTAAACATTCGGGAGATGAAGACACAGGTTTACCGTGGCTCCGTGAGGCCGACTCCCTCGGCGAGAAAGAAGAAAGGCTCATGCACTGCTCTCCGCTGCTCCCGCCTACCCCGGGTCCTGTTCCGAAGGGACACCATGGACGATGAGGTCACACCGTGGCGTCTGTGGAGCGGGATGGGAGGGCTTTGGCGGAAACCGCCAGGAGCTCCCACTTCTCACTCACTTCCGGGCTGACCGCCTCCACCTGAGCTCAGGGTGGTCAGCACGTGTTCCTCCTGCTCTGCCCCCAGGCTTCCTGGTCCCTCCTAACCCGAGGCAGCTGTCTGACCCGCTCCAGGGGAGGCTGAGGCCTCACAAGGCAGAGGAAGGACTTGCAGCGTGGAAGATGAAGAAAGGGGAGCGTGCTGAGGAACCTCGTGTGTATGTTGGAGATACGAGAAAGGAGGCCCTCCCACTGAGTGAAATCCTGCCCGTGAGTTAGCCAAGCAGGACTTAACATCCGAACGCTGGCCACTGGCCTGTAACTGTAGGTATGCGGCGCTGGGCTGGCCGCCCACCGCCTGCAGTGAGAACTTGGGCAAGTCATTTCTCCTCTGTATGCATTAGCTCCTCACCAGCCACCGAAGGCAGAGCTCACAAACTGGCTAGCTCACTGATGCACACAGGTGTGCTTTTTGCTTCAACGCTTTTTTTGAAAATTTAATTTTATGTTTTTTAAAGATTTTGTCCATATATTTGAGAGCGAGAAAGAGCATGAGGGAGCAGGCTGCCCACTCAGCAGGGAGTCAGCAGGGAGCCCCTCGGACCACGGGGCTCAGTCCCAGGACCTTGGAACCATGACCTGAGCCAGAGGCAGACTCTTAACCGACTGAGCCACCCAGGTGTCCCAACACTTTTTTTTTTTAAAAGGAATTGGAATGCCTGTAGGAAGGATAAGCTCTCCCAGTTCATCCAGTCCTTGCCTCTTGTTTATACCCACCCAGCACCCTTCACCCTGTTGCATTATCTGCTGGCCATTTACATTTGGGATTGCAAAATTGGGTGATTTCTTCCACCCGTCAAGAGTTTCCTGATAGTACAAGCACCTTTTTTCCTACCAGCATCTTTCTTTCAGGTTAGTATAGACTGAACCTACACATCTCCCTCCTACTGTTCCCACATCACAAGTGAGCTGGAACGGCTGGTTCAGAATCACAAGGCAAATGAACCACACAGGGACGGTGCACCAGCATGGACGTGGCTAGAACAACATCAATTCCATACCTGGCACTTACAGCCCCACTTAGTGTTGGCCAGACACTTCCTAAACCTCGGGTAAGGTCTCTGGACAGGCTGCAGGGGCACCATCCTTGCTGCCCGCAGGCGAGATGACATCCCTGCTGACCTCAGGCTTGAGAGCCTCCACCCTGTAGTTGTTCGGTCTTGAATTTTCGTCTTGGTTCTGGTGGCTAATTTGGCAGTTGCTTCGTTACTTAAAGCTTAGTTACAAAGAAGCTGTTTTAAGGTGTCTATTAAATTCACAGCTTGCTTCATTAAAAATCACTTCATTAAAAAAGCAAGCCAACCGAAGTGCTCACATGGCCGTGCCAGACGGGAGGGAGCTAACTGCTCAGTGCCTGTGTTTTCAGCCCATCCACTGCGGGTACAGGATTAATTTGGAGGGAAAATCCAGTTCCATGCATACAAAGAATTACATGACCAGACTCTATTATTTTAAATTGTACTGATCCTCGCAGTGAACTTGGGTTGAAATACAAATTAGAATCCATGTTCTGAAGAGGACCTTCGGCGGTCCCGCAGCTGCTCCCTTCCACTGGCTCATGGAGGACACAAAGATGCAAAACGCCAAGAGTCTCAGTAATGTGGTGGGATACAAAATCATTGCTCAGAAATCAGTTGCATTTCTATATACGAATAATGAGACTGAAGAAAGAGAAATTAGGGAATCCATCCCATTTACAATAGCACCAAAAACCATACGTTACCTTGGAATTAACCTTAACCAGAGA
>NC_048220.1:16874616-16874707 GCF_002007445.2 Ailuropoda melanoleuca | reverse complement strand
GAGCAATCTACACTTTCAGTGCTATCCTGATCAAAATACCAAGGACATTTTTCAAAGAACTGGAACAAATAGTCCTTAAATTTGTACAGAA
>NC_048220.1:16848697-16874110 GCF_002007445.2 Ailuropoda melanoleuca | reverse complement strand
GATAAAAAGCTTCTGCACAGCCAGGGAAACGGTCAAAAAAACTAAGAGGCAGCCCACGGAATGGGAGAATATATTTGTAAATGACACTACAGATAAAGGACTGGTATCCAAGATCTACAAAGAACTTCTCAAACTCAATACACGAGAAACAAATAAACAAATCATAAAATGGGCAGAAGATATGAACAGACACTTTTCCAATGAAGACATACAAATGGCTAACAGACACATGAAAAAATGTTCAAAATCATTAGCCATCAGGGAAATTCAAATCAAAACCACACTGAGATACCACCTTACGCCAGTTAGAATGGCAAAGATAGACAAGGCAAGAAACAACAATTGTTGGAGAGGATGTGGAGAAAGGGGATCCCTCCTACATTGTTGGTGGGAATGCAAGTTGGTACAGCCACTCTGGAAAACAGTGTGGAGGTCCCTTAAAAAGTTAAAAATTGAACTACCCTATGACCCAGCCATTGCACTACTGGGTGTTTACCCCAAAGATACAGACGTAGTAAAGAGAAGGGCCATATGCACCCCAATGTTCATAGCTGCATTGTCCACAATAGCCAAATCATGGAAGGAGCCGAGATGCCCTTCAACAGATGACTGGATTAAGAAGCTGTGGTCCATATATACAATGGAATATTACTCAGCTATCAGAAAGAACGAATTCTCAACATTTGCTGCAACATGGACGGCACTGGAGGAGATAATGCTAAGTGAAATAAGTCAAGCAGAGAAAGACAATTATCATATGATTTCTCTCATCTATGGAACATAAGAACTAGGAGGATCGGTAGGGGAAGAAAGGGATAAAGAAGGGGGGGTAATCAGAAGGGGGAATGAAACATGAGAGACTATGGACTATGAGAAACAAACTGAGGGCCTCAGAGAGGAGGGAGGTGGGGGAATGGGATAGACCGGTGATGGGTAGTAAGGAGGGCACATATTGCATGGTGCACTGGGTGTTATACGCAACTAATGAATCATCGAACTTTACATCGGAAACCGGGGATGTACTGTATGGTGACTAACATAATATAATTTAAAAAATCATTTAAAAAAAAAGAACCACCTGGTGTCCCACTTCTGGGAAAAAAAAAAAAAAACAAACGCCAAGAGTCGCTTCACCTGACTTGTGATTTTCATTCACTATTTTTAAAAATACAAAGGAGGGAGCACCTGGGTGGCTCAGTTGGTTAAGCATCCAACTCTTGATTTCGGCTCAGGTCATAATCCAGGGACGAGGGATCGAGCTTCTCATCGGGCTCTGCACTCAGCATGGAGTCTGCTTGTCGGCTCTCCCTCTGCTCCTCTCCCCACCTTGCTCTCTCTCAAATAAATACATAAAATCTTTTAAAAAATAATAAATTAAAAATACAAAGGAGGATGAGGAATAATGTGTCAAACAGGTGTCTCTCCACCACCTAGAACTAACAAACTTTAGCATCCTGTGAGCAATGGACCTTTCGAAACAGCTGTAGTCCTCACTAATTCACCCTCGGGTGTTCTCAAATACAGGAGAAAACGGAGCCAGGTTTTCCTCAAGCATATCTGGGCCAAGAATAAGAGGAAGTAAACAAAATGAGACTGATAATCCTGCAAGATTCCGGCCCCCTCTTAGCTAACTCCCAATGTAAGAACAAATAGTGCGGCTTGCACTGGCCACCAAGAGGTCCACTTCTTTGAAAGGGAGGCAATTAGAGGCTATTACGTGGGAGTTGGGGGTGGCGATAGTGGAGGTGAATCTGTCCCCGGGCAGCTGGTGGGAGAGCTTTGTAAAGGGGAGTTGCTTTGTCACCGGATGACTAAAGCTGGTAATCATCTTTCCCTAAGTCCTGCCAAAACAACAAGATGCAGTTAGCTCACGGGAACTGCCCTGTGCAGGCACAACGTGTCAGGTGGAAAAGAAGGGAGACGTTGATTGCAGAGGCCCTGGCGCAAATTTCAGATGCAGAGTTCTAGACTCTACACATGGCCCCCCACTGGGGACTTCCACCCACCCTTCTCTTGCCTCTTTGGTTTTGTGTCAATAGCTGACACTTTCCACTCCAGAAAAAGAATACACATTATTAAACAAATAATGGTGTGAAATGATTGCAGTTAAATGCTGCCTAATGAACAGTTGTTTCCGAACGAGTACTGCCGAGAAGTGTCTTCACTTAGGCAGTGGGAGATCAGTGGCTGTTCGTTCGCAGAGTGATACCCTGCTATGTGCCTGTCGACACGAGAAACTTCGTTTTTCAGAAGAGGCACAGATCTTGACGTGACCCCCAAATCCAGGGGCATTCATTAATTTCATTCTGAGTCCACCTATTTGTGTCCTCAAGATTTCACATCCCAAAGTTTTTTTCTCCTTATTTACCCACCTCCCAGGCAAAGGGGAACTGTGGCGTGCTACACTATTCATGTAACCATCTGATTCCCATGTCTCTATCCTCATATGGATAGTATCCGTTTTGTAGGTAAAGAAGCTGAGGCTTTGAGGGGCGCCTGGGTGGCTCAGTCGTTAAGTGTCTGCCTTCGGCTCAGGGCGTGATCCCGGAGTTCTGGGATCAAGCCCCGCATCAGGCTCCTCCACTGGGACCCTGCTTTTTCCTCTCCCACTCCCCCTGCTTGTGTTCCCTCTCTCTCTGGCTGTGCCTCTCTCTGTCAAATAAATAAATAAAGTCTTAAAAAAAAAAAAAAAAGAAGCTGAGGCTTTGAGATGGTAAATAACTACAGAGATCTTAAGTGCTTTCAGCCACAGGGCTAGTACCTGGAGAAGGCAGGAGAATCCAGGTCTCCATGACTCCTTGGTGTCCCTACCGTACCTGGCTTCTTCTGTCCTGGCTCGAAAGTACCTCTTCTCTTTTCTTTCCTTTCCTTTCCTTTCCTTTCCTTTCCTTTCCTTTCCTTTCCTTTCCTTTCCTTTCCTTTCCTTTCCTTTTCTTTTCCTTTCCTTTTCTCTTCTTTTTTAAAGATTTTATTTATTTATTTGACACAGAGAGCACAAGCAGGGGGAGCGGCAGACAGAGGAAGAGGGAGAAGCAGACTCCCCACTGAGCAGGGAGCCCAATGTGGGATTCAATCCCAGGACCCTGAAATCATGACCTGAGCCAAAGGCAGACACTTAACCAACTGAGCCACCCAGGCGCCCCAAAAGTACTTCTTTTCACTTGCTCATTGACATGGGATGTGGACCATCACATTATTTTTTAATTTTTTAAGTTTATTTATTCATTTATTTATTTATTTATTTGAGAGAGAGTGCACACAAGAGGGAGCATGAGAGAGAGAAGCCAAGGGCTTCTCCACCTGTGGCCAGCCTTCCTAAGAGACTAGATGTACTGATGATTAAAGCCCTGACCACCTCTTGACATTGAATTTGCCTGTTAAACCTAAAGCTGCTAAGGGAGTGGGAGAATGAATGGGCAGAGCGCAGGATTTTTAAGGCAGTGAACCTACTCTGAACAATGGTAGATACATGTCATTTTGCATTTGTGCAAACCTGTAAAATGTACAATACTAACAGCGAACCCTAACGTAAACTCTGGACCCTGGCCACTGATGAGGTGTCAGTGTGGGTGCATCGACTGTAACAAATGCACCACTCTGGTGGGGGTGCTGAGAATGGGGGAGCCTCTGCAGGTGTGGGGGCAGGGGACATATGGGAACTCAATTTTGCTATGAACCTAAAATTGCTCTAAAAAAAATAAAGTCTGTTTGGGATACCTGGGTGGCTCCGTTGGTTAAGCGTCTGCTTTCGGCTCAGGTGTTGATCCCAGGGTCTTGGAATTGAGCCCTGTGTCAGGCTCCCTGCTCAGTGGGGAGTCTGCTTCTCCCTCTCCCTCTTCTTCTGCCCCTCCTCCCCCAACTCATGCTCGCTCTCTCTCATGCTCTCTTCTCGTGCTCTCTCCTATGTGCTTTCTCTCTCTCAAATAAATAAATAAATAAATAATCTTAAAAAATAAAAAAATAGGGGCGCCTGGGTGGCACAGCGGTTAAGCGTCTGCCTTTGGCTCAGGGCGTGATCCCGGTGATCTGGGATCGAGCCCCACATCAGGCTCCTCCGCTATGAGCCTGCTTCTTCCTCTCCCACTCCCCCTGCTTGTGTTCCCTCTCTCACTGGCTGTCTCTATCTCTGTCGAATAAATAAATAAAATCTTTTTTAAAAAATAAATAAAAATTAAAAAAAATAAATAAATAATGTCTATTAAAAAAAACACACACACAGACTTGAGCTAGGTCAGACTGAGAGTGAGGCAGTGGAATGGCATGGCTTCTCTGTGCCTCTTTCCCCTCTAGTCCCAGGTAGTCCAAGCTCTTCCTTACAGTGCGTTAGGAGCTGGCGAGGTCGTTCTTCACTTCCAAGGACGTTACCCACCCTTTGTTTCTTCTCATCTGGTTACTCCTCCAGATTCAAGTCTTCATTTTACTGAGTCATTTGGTCACCAATTTCTTCCGAGATTCCGCCTCAGGGAGAGATGTCATTAGAAAGCCCGGTGAACGCAATGGTGTTAAGAGCCTTTTCCCTCCTTTCGTGAACAGTTGTGGAGGCTAGTCACTCATAATGTGGTTGTCCGCATTTGTGAGGTAAACTTCTTTAAAGACGGTCCTCTAGATCATTCAGGTTGGTAAAACCGGTTTTGCAACGCATGAAGGAAAACACTGGCTTTTCCCTTGAATTATTTGTGTAATTGCCTCCTTTCTTTGCTTCCCTTTCATGACAGGTGCAGCAGGTTTGGGGATAGATAAGAAAGACCCTGTCGGGTCTGGTGGCTTGGGTTCCCTCCTTCATTTTTCACTAACTCTGTATTTCTGGGTCTCATCAACCAGCTGCCTGAGTGCTTTCAGCTAGGACCCTGTGATATCGTCTGATACAACTTTCCTTTGCAATCCATTATTACAGAGAGGGATAGATTTACCCTGCAATGGATGTGTGAGAGGAAAGTTAGGACTGCATGTGTATAATGTGAGGGAGAGAGAAGACTCACCTGAAGCTTTTAGTTTCCTGAAAAATGGGTTTTATTTCTTAGGTACGCCACTTATGAAAATGTAAAAAGGTCTGCTTGTGAAGATTGAGCTCAGATTAAAAGAAGAAAAGGAAATATTTTCTACTCATGACTTGATCATTGCTTCACCTCCAGCAATGCTATTAGAAACAGGAGGTTGGAATAAATGGTGAGGTTCAGAATCTTTTTGGGCTCGGAGGGAAAATCGCTAATATGGTATTATATATGAAATGCTGGCAAGTGGTTGCAGCAGGAACATTGTAAAACAGAATTTATAAGCATTTCAGGACTTTTATCTGGGAAGAATCAGCAACAGCAGAAATTCGGAGATGAAGGGAAAATATCTACCATCCTAGAAAATAATGCCTCCGCCCCTATTTTCCTACGTCCAAAGGCTCGATCTTTGCATGGAAAGTGGGAGCTGCCAGGAGAAAAGGCATGAGAGATGGGAGGAATAAAATCGCTCTAATGTTTTTCTAAACACCAATTTACCTGCTTAAAATCTACGACTCCAGTGTTGAAACCCAGAAGTCATCCACACACCAAAACAGACACATTGTCAGCTCTTTGGAAGACATACCTGACAGATACATACCTGAAAAATACCCCAATTAGATGAAGATGCGGCAAAAGGAAGACCAAACCGAAGTTCACGCCGGGTGGAAGGATTCTTCAGCGGAATCTATAAGACACTTCAAAGTATTTTTACCAACGGGCTTTTCCAGCCTCAGATTTTGTAAGCGGCTTTATTGAGATTTAATTCATGTGCCATACAGTTCCCCCCCCCCCCACTTAAAGCGTATGGTTCGGTGACAGCGTATTCACAGAGGTGTGTGACCATCACCACCATCCATCGTAGGACATTTTCACCCCTGAAAAAGAAGCCTACTTCAGCCTTCACTCCGTGGTCCTCCCCACTGCTACCTCCCGCCCCGGGCAACACTCCTCTGTTTTATATCTCTGTGGATTTGCCTATAAATGGAACCCTACAGCATGTGGTCCTTTGTGATAGGCTTCCTTCACTTAGTCTAACATTTGCAAGGTCTGGTGTCAGATTTTGCAGAAAATGTATCTTAATCTTCCTGGCTATTTTTTTATGTATTCTTCACCCCTTCCCGTTATCCTCCTTAATATGCCTCTCCTACTAGTCATCACTGACTGAGTGCTTGCCCTGCGCCCCTGTTTTAGACCCTGGAACGTTCTGTTTGTGCCTGCAGCCATCTCCGTTTTAGAAAGGAGGACGCCGGTACAGAGATATCCATGGCTCTTTTTCCTCCAGGTTTTGCCCCTTCCCTATCACGGTTTATGAGCTGAAACCCTGTTCGTTTTTTCTCTCTTATTGTATGGAAATCATATGCACATTAATTTTTTTTATATTGTCTGAATGCTTTCTATCTTTGCTCAGTATGTGTCCTTTTCCTCCTTTAAGCCCATTAATTTAACTTGGTTGCTTTCGTGACTCTGCTGCCCTGCAGCCATACAATTAATTTTTTAAATATCACATTTTGTGCCCTCGGCTAATTTTTTTTTTTAAACCAGCATCTAAGGTTTTGATGGATTCTCAGAGGCAGTCAAATCCTACTACTGTCCACATTCTTAAATTTTTCAAAGCTCAGAAAGTTGACCTGGACCAAGCAGTGTCTCAAGACGATTTAAGGAAATGTTCTAGAACAGTGTTTCTTCCCCCTCAGATCTGTTTGAGAATCTGATAAAAGCTTGAACTCTCTCCCTGAAAGGCGCAGACGTCTGGTGTTCAAATACAGTCTCAGAGGGCTCACAGGTTTCCCCAAGCCCTGAACCTTAGTCAGGGACCCCTGATCTGGAAAGACAGGTATGTAAACAGCAAGGGAACATGTAGGGTTTCCAAAAGTGTCTCCTGCACCCTTCAAATGTTTTGCATGTGAGAAGTAAGGGAAATTTCTCAACACATAGCTGCATATCCTTTTCCCTGAGGAGGCCACATAATTCTGTGGGTGCCACACGGTGCATATGATTTGCTAGTCTTGAGGGGAGAGCTAGGGATTCAGTCATGCACATCTATGGGACCGGGCTGGTTATTAACTCAAGTGCTTCCATGCTTGGCTTGCTTCTGCATGGGGACATATTGGGGGCACATGTCTCTGGATCACTCAAGCTAAAAATGTCTGTGTGTCTCCCAACTGGAGTGGAGCTTTCCCACAGACAGCAACTGTGCTCATCCAGCCGGACTCCTGCTTGCCCTGCTATAAATGCCAGTCCTTGATGGCATGACCCATGTCATTTGAACTGTTGTCCCTGCCCCTTAAGAGTGTCTTCCCTGGGGCGCCTGGGTGGCGCAGCGGTTAAGCGTCTGCCTTCGGCTCAGGGCGTGATCTCGGCGTTATGGGATCGAGCCCCACATCAGGCTCTTTGGCTATGAGCCTGCTTCTTCCTCTCCCACTCCCCCTGCTTGTGTTCCCTCTCTCGCTGGCTGTCTCTATCTCTGTCGAATAAATAAATAAAATCTTTAAAAAAAAAAAAAAAAAAAAAAAAAAAAAAAAAGAGTGTCTTCCCTGAAGACAGCTCTGTGAGCTTTGTAGCAAAACGGTCCATAAACAAGAGACATAATGCCAGCCAATACCACCATGTTCTGCCTAGCATTCTGATAGTCAGGGCCCTGTACCCAATGAAGGATAGCCCCAAAGTCCAGGGAAGCAATAAAAACAGGTGGCTGGGTTGGCCTGGACAGAAAGAGGGAGACTCTCTAATCTAAACATGAGGAGGCTTGGGAAGGACATGTCTGAAATCGTGAAAATCATGCACAGCTTAGACAGTGTGCACGTGGAGTGGGTAGAACCATCCAATGGCTTGCCTGCTGGGGGGCTTTTGAAATTTGCCTTTGAAATTTGAGGACAGGGAGATTCAAACAAAAATACAGAGCTATCAGCAAATACTGCAGTGCAGGGACCTAGGCCACTGCCTCCAGTGGAGCTCTGAGAGATTCCAGATCCAGTCATTGCTAGGCACGGTGCCTCCTGTCCGCAAGGTCAGCTGGGCCATCCTATCTATTTGGGATCCTTTTTGGCAGTAGGTGGTCCTGGTGAGACTGTCTCTTCTGTCCACCATCCTGCACGTGCTCCCTGTTTCATTGAGACCCTTACCCAACACCCTGCTCGGCGGTGGGGGTGGGGAGGGTCCTCACACATCCTTACTCTACCTCTGAGGGACACCGATTTTTTTTTTAATGTCCCATTTTGAGGACGTGGCTGTGAATTTGCTTTCTCTGTATATATTCCTTTAAGCATCTCCAAGGATCAAAACAGATTTATTATCCTTATTCCTAGTATTCATCAGGGTCTCCTCTTTGGTCCAGGGTTCCAGTTGGGGCTCTTACATGGTACACTGGCACCTTTTGTCCCCTGATCCAGTCCTTCTGTTGGAAGTGATCATTCAAAGCTTCAGAAACCTGGGGTCCAACAGAAGGCCAGCAGAGAGGGGGTCAGATGCCAACCACTGTACCAGCTGCAGGGCCGGGGGTCCCATAAGAGCCCAATGAAGCAGGGCCCAGGGACCTGGGGCTGCTGGTGGCATCCTGTTTATAACAGACTACACAGTATGATGCCATTGCCTGCCAGAGCAAGTCATTTCTATTTTTGGCACAATGCGTGCCAACTATCAATTTCTTCTGGAAACTTCTGTTTCCTTGCCCTCTAGCCTCCCTTCTTCATCTCCTCTTCTTATGCCTCTGGCTTTACACTGCTCGCATATGCCACATAATTCTGCAGCACCCTTTCATATTTTGGATAAGCAATCTCCATTTGGCTGTGATCACTTCTGCACGGTGATGATCTAAAATAATTAGAGCAAAATGATTCCCATTTTGCTTATATCTGAAGTTGTGATAATATGTAAAATTATTTTGCCATCTAGTCCTGCTGTGCCACTCATCTTCGGAAAATTTCAAACCATTGCTGTGAGTGTGTGTAGCATTTGTTTAAATAATGCCAGCACCAGATGATAATGTCTCAGACCCAAATATGGTATTTATGGAGAATTATAGCCCATTAATGGGCTTATTGGCCTGAATCCTCCAGGGACCATCACAGATCTCCAGGGTGCCCTTGGGCGTGACTTATGCTTCAGCCAAATCACAGCTGTGAATGGCAGCACAACTGTGGTGCATGCGACTCTGGCAAAAATCGCTTTACTGTATTTGACCAGCAGAGTCAGGGCGAGCGGTCTTATGTATGTACCCGTGTATCTCAGTTAAACTCATCCTGTTTCTGCTCAAAGCGATCCTCCAGGCCAGAGGATTTATATTCTTCTTCAGCTACTATTTATCAAGCACAAATTAAATATTTTAGGAAATAGGAATATAATTGCGAACAGGCCAGAAGAATGCTGTATACTCATAGAGCTCACCTGCTAGGGAGAAAGACGCAGGATAAACAAATGAATAAATGCTAAGGTTATTTCTGAGAGTGATCAAAGCTATAAAGGAAGAACCAAGTTGTCATAAAGAATAACTTTGAGAGAATGCGTGCTGGTTTGTGAAGGCTTCGCTGAAGAGGTGACCTTTGAACAGAGACGTGACGGAGAAGGAGGAGCCAGACAGCGGAAGCAGAGTACCAGGCAGAAGGACCAACCCCTGCAGAGGCCCTCAGGCACGAACCAGGTCGGCATTTCCCAAATCAGGAAGGAACACTGAGAAGGGCATGGCTTGAGAGGTCAAAGGGGCCAGATTCCAGGTGCCTAAACTTTTCCCTCACGGACCCACTGGCGCTCTGTTGAAGCATGTGGCTCCCTTCTCAGAATCAGGGAATGCATGGATGGCCCATTTGGCATGCAGCGATAACCCATTATACTCTAAAACAGCTATGAAAGTACTGAAAACACAAAAGTTGTGATGTAAAATCTAAGTGCTTCTTTAACACATTTTGTGGCAGATCTGAAGTAGCAATATGGCACGATGTCTGCCACAATTTAATGGGATGTGGAATATCTGTGGTTTTCATTGATCACAAAGCCACAAGCACTGCTCATACCAGTAAGATTTTCTGCATAACTCAATGAGATGCTAGATTTCACTTAGAGGTTGTGAAAATCCCCATCCCCAAATCACAGATCCTGTGACTCCTACCCTTGGACCCCCAACAACCCGGGCCACATCACGCAGGGCTCACGGGCCACGGCGAGGCGTTAGACTCCGTGCCATGGGGAGCCGCCAGGGAGTCTGATTTGAGAGAAGTGGGGTGATCTTGCTGCTTTAGAGAAACTGGCTTCGAGGGTAACAGGAGCAGGGGGTGAGGAGGCAACTGCAGTGAGAGGCGAGGCTGGCTTGGGAGAGTAGCGGCACTGGAGAGAGAAAGACGTGAACGTGTTCAAGATGTATTCCAGAAGAACCAACAGGACACTCGGATCCCTTGCCTGCGGGGCACAGGGATGAGGAGAGGCTCAATCAGGATGGGGAGGAGGGGGTTGACAGGAGCCAGCAGGCGCTGTGGGACAACATGGGTGGGAGCTGCGTGACGCCGGTGAACCCGGGGCTCCGTGGTGGACCTGGTCGAGTTGGACACATTGCTTGCACAGACGGAGAGCTGTCTAGGAAGCAGCGAATACACAGCCTGGGCTCAGAAGAGCCCCGGGCTGAAAGACGATGCACACACTCTCTAATTGAACCCGATGCCTTGAACAAAAGTGGGAACTTGAGACAAAGAGAGAGGGTCCTTCACCAGTCCCCTCAAAGCCGCACCGTCCTCACTCCTGTGAGGGAGACTCCTGTTTTTTTAACTCCCCCAAAGGTGAAAAAACTTGACAAGGAGCATTTGGGGGAGCTCACAGGGTGGGGGGGCCTGGGAAGCAACGTCTCCGCTCCCCTTTTATTCCCTGCATGGTGATACTTCCCCAACCTTATCTACTGTGGGAGCTAAGAGAAATCAGGATCAAGGTTTCCTGTATTTATACATGAAACTAATATAATATAGTAAAACACTCTATGTCCATTATACGTCAATTAAAAACATTTTTCTTCAAAAAATGTTTTAAGAAAAAAATTGTTGTAAGATTTTATGCAGTGTAAAAGCAAGCTGAGGGAAAGAGTTGAAAGAACAGTAGGCTGGAGATCTCAAACCCTGGCTCCTCTGCTATGTAACCTTGAACAAGTACCTTAACCTCACTGAGGCTTAATACCCTAATTCAAAATGGGAATAATAACACCACCTGCTGTTATTAAATTCAGTGAAAATATCCGGCACATAATAGGCACTCAGTACATATTTTTGGTTGAACCTGAGTTGTATAATTTTTAAATGTACATCTGACATTTTCTTCTCGTGTAGTTCAAGGTAGTTTTCAGGGTAGAAAAAACAGATTGTAATTGTGACAAAAAAACAGTACAAAGGACCTTGAATAATTTACTGGATTTCTCATGCTGTTTCATGACCTGTGGAAAAACAGATGGCATTCCACAATTATTTACATCTTTAAAAAAAACTTGAACAGAAACTACAGGTTTTTCACCTTGGAGCAACAAAATAACGTGTAGATATTTTTCTTGGAAACCTAAAAAGAACGCTACGTAAGGATCTCTACTCCAGAAGACTAAATGCGGTAAACTTCAGGACTTGATGTCTACTCACCAACTGAAGTGTCTCCTCACCAATCGATTTTGTTAATCTAACTAATATTGTAAGATCCTCTCTGGTCAGGGCTAGTGGCATCCAGATGTTTGTTCATTCATTTTCATTAAAAGCATCGACTGAGCTCCAGCACTGCTCTTGGATCGAGGCAAACAAGAACGAACGGAAATGAAGTCCCCGTCACATAGAGCTCTCGATGAAGTAGGGAGCAAATTATAAACAAGTGAACAGACAAATAAATAAAGAGCATCTTTTCAGAGAGTGTCGTGCGCCCTGTAGAAAATATAGCCAGGCACCGTTAGTAGACGCGAGGAGTATTTGCATTGCGAAGGTACCATTTGAGCTGAGAACTAAATATTGGAAGATGCCAACTGTGCAAGTATCTGGGCAAAACCTACCCTCCGTATGGGAACAGCCACAGGTAAAGGTTGGACATGAAGGGGGAGAGGGAGTGGGGGCGTGGTCAGAGTGGTAGGCAGGTGTGAGGTCAGGTCCTCTTGTAGTCCTAGGTAAAGAGTCCGGACTTGATTCTGACCATTGGAGAGCCTTAAGCAAAGGAGCTACATGCTCTGATGGATGGACGTTCAAAGTTACCCCAACTGGTTTTGGAGCCAGACCATAGGGAAGCCAGAGTGGAAGCAGGGAGGCTGCTGCCTCCCATGCACGAGATGATCGTGGCCCAGGGATGGCGATCGTGGCCCAGGGATGGCGGCCGTGGACGTGGAAGGAAGCGCACAGATCCCAGATACCAATTGGAGGTGGTACTGATAGGCGAGGTGTGGTGGGTAAGACAGAAAGGGAACGGCCGGCTGTGCGACTGGGTGGGTGGTGATGTCATTCGCTGAGATGGAGGAGACGTGGAGAAAAGTAAGTGCTAAATCCAGAGTTCTGTTTCGGACAGATTGAGTCTAAGTCGTCTGTTAGTCATCTAAGTGGAGATGTTGAGTGGGCTGTTGAATACGCACATCTGGAGCTTTGGAGGGAGGCCAAGGATGGAGAAGGACATTTTAGGATCACGAGCAAATCCTCTGAAGTTTTCATTTGAGATGCGTTGCTGCAAGCCTGGTTGGATGGATATCCGGAGTAAGCATCTCCTTCAGCTCCCCCAGAGTCAGAATTTCTTTCTGGGCGACTTCAGCTGTCCTGGAAATTCACTGACAGACTGGAGTTCGGGGATTTAAAACATCAATAGGAGTTTGTTTTTGTTCTCTGTTGTGTCTCAAGTAAACGGAAATGCATGATTTTCATGTTTCGTCCTAATCTCCAGATCATGCAAAGGACCTGTCACACACGCATCAGATCACTGCACTGCCCCTTTGACCTTGCAGCTCCCCAGGCAAGCAGACAGCTTAGTGTGAAATGAGTTGGGCTTCAAAAATAAGACCCACGCCAAGGAAGGTAAACCCTTGGTTAATAACTCTGCCAAGTGTCAGATTAACAGGACACACTCAAGCAGATAAACCCGTTGAGAAACCATGGTGAGACCTTGCCTTCTTTTTCCTTTTCCTCTCCATAAATTTGTGATGGTTCTATCAGTTGCTATCCTTTCTGTCAGTTTCTTCCATTCTCGTGATGGTTTCTCATTAAGGAGATTCGTGGGGAAGGTTGTAATCGATCAGAGCTATTAGCCACCAGAGTGTGATTTGGTTCCAGTACAAACTGACCCACACGCTGTCCTGTCTACCTTGAGGATTTAAGCCGATTAACTCGGAGCCTGGGAGACAGGATCTAATGTCCTGGAGCTCTGCACCCCCTTCACTCCTACCCCCCAAGTAAGGGATTTAACAAATTGATGCTGTAATTAGATCCGAACCCACAGTTAGCCCACCTTGGAAGGCATCATTGGTGCCCGGCTCACCTTGGATGTTACACTTACAGCCAGTGAATGACACTGCGTCGCTGGGGGAATGCTACTTGCATTCCCTCTGCTGTCTCTGGCCCTACGCTGCTGATTGCCATGGGGGTGTTCTGCTTTGTTTAGACAGTTGGTTGGGTGGTTGGTTTTTGTACCTATTTCCAAGAGCAGATCAGTCTCCTGGTTCGGGAACGAATTAGTGATTGGAATGAGATAACCACAGAAAAATAGGCAGCTCATTGCCAGGCCTTTCAACAGCACAGTCTCTGTGCTTTATGTTTCCGATGGAACCAGAGAACAGAAGGCAGGAAGGGTGCCCGGGTTGTCGACAGATCCCCTGGCCGCTGCGTGGGTGGGCCAGCCAGGTGAGAGATGCCATACAAATTGGTATTCTCAAGCATCGACCTCAGCTTTTAAAGCACAGCTAACCACCAAGTATAAGCCGAAGACTAATGTTAAACTAAAGCCCCTTCAAGAACGATATTCTAGCTGCAAAAGCTGTCCACAAGTGGCAGGATAAATTAGTATCAGAGAACTCTCTTACACCAATAAAAACATTGAAGGTACGAGCCTCGTCCTACCCACTTCATCTCCTCACTACCCACTGCCTTTTTTTTTTTTAACTAAGAATGATAATAGAAGAGATTATTTTGGAGCGAGACAACATGGATCAAAGCCAAGGTCAATCTTTTACAAGTCATTTGACTTCTCTGTGCCTCAGTTTCCCTATCTATAAAACGCTGGTGATAATAGTGGTGCCTCTTTCAAAGGTTATTGAAGAGTAAATCAGCTACTTCACGTAGCATAAAGACAGTGCTTTGCATATCATAACGCGTGAGTAAACGGAAGCTACCGTCACTGACTGAACATTGTAAATGCCGAATGTGCGAGATGCCAGTGATAGGAAGCATCCACCTAGGGTCAGGTGGCAAGACGGACACACAAACCAACCTGCCATTCTGTCACAGCCTGCTCTGTATTACATATTTGGGAAATGAAGACTCTGCTACAGAACAGATTCAATACTCTATGTATAGTAAGTATAATAAGTATAAGTGATTAGAGCGGCACAAGACAGCAAAAAATCAAATTGAACAATAACTGAGATCAACCTTTGTCTATTGTGAATTAGGCCAAAATGTCTCTGAGATTAAATGCCCAGACATTACACCTCATTGTGATGTGGTAAAAGAATTACCATACAACAGAATAGTAGCCTAAGAATATTTTTTTAAATTACCACGATAATGTCCTGGCCAGCCAGTCCTTCAGCTACCTGATGAGCAAGTAAAACAGCAGGACTTACTGTAGCCCACCTAGCTGGAAATTTGCCAGAAATCTAGTGCACACACACACACACACACACGTGTCATGTGGTGCAGAAAGAAAATGTAAATATGGAAAGCAAGAAACAGCAAAGTGAGGCTGGTTTGAATCCCACCCCGACCCGCCACTTGCCGTCTGTCCTTAGGTGAGTTGGCAAACTCTCTTCTCCCCGTGTCTGCATCTGTAAAGTGGGGATAACGTGAGCATACGCTCCACAGCGTTACTGCAAGGCCTCAATGAGACGGTGCGTAATTAACTCGGCTTTCTAGCGCTGCGCTTGCCCCCGCCATAGTGCAGTACTATTTTTTTTTCCCGCTCTAGTTCACAAAGCACTAGCTGGACACCTCCCTCCCTGACTCCCTCTTCTCTCCCTATCTCTCACTCAGTGTCCCTCTCCCTCTCTCCCTCCCGATGTTTCCTACACAGCTCATAAATATATATCTGTTTACATGGGTAATCCACGTTCATTTGAGAAGAGCAAGAAAATACATACAAGAAAAAAAATTAAAGACCACTCATGATTCCACCACCAAGAGTAGCCGCTGTTTTGCTAGGAATCCTTCTGGTCCTTGTCTATGTAAATCCTCTCCGTCTACGTAGGTGTAAATGTCTGTGTGTTTGTAAGTATAACATTACCTACACAGGATCATAGAATACATTCTGTCCAGGAAACTCCTCCTGCCCACAATATACCATGGCAGTCAATATAAAATGTGCATTAGCACTTGAAATTCCTCTACGGCGGTCTAAGTAAATTCTGTCATTTATTTAGACAGTCCCCTCTTGCTAGAAATTTGAGGTTTAATCAAATTTCCTCTGTTATAAACTCTGCTTGTGTAAATATCCCATATCAACCTCTTTGGATACTCTGGCAGACGTTCTTACCAGAGAACAGAGAGCAGTTTTTTTATTCATCAACAGGTATTACCAGTGATTTTGTTCATGGGACCTGCATTGGTGTAAGAGATCAATAACACTCGGGGTTCTGAAGAAGTCACAGACTTTAACATAATACTACCTGTTTAAAGAACTTCATAACTGGGGCACCTGGCCGGCTCAGCCGGTAGAGCGTGTGACTACTGATCTCAGGGTTGTGAGTTCAAGCCCCACACTGGGTACAGAGCTTTACTTTTAAAACAAACAAACAAAAAAACCACAAACAACTTCATACCTAAATATGACCCAGCAGTAAATAGTAAATAACATAAAGAGTAAGCTAAAAATTTATATATATAGAGAGAGAGAAAGTTAATAATGTGCAGAATCCAGATATTAGATGATCATGTACATATAAAAAGGCCTGGAAATTTTTCTGAAATGTAGATCAAAGAACCATTAGAAAATGAGAAACTGGGAACCAGTAGTAACACTAATCTCACTTTTGTGATTTATCTTACACTGGATGGAGATAACCAATGATTTATAATTACCTCCTTCCACACCTGAGTCATTTCATTGGGTAATGTCAAGGCCCACATAGATAAGTAAAATACTAAATTAATTTTCATAAAATGTATTCAGAATTCTCCAGCAGAAGGAATTGGGGAGAGTCTTTGCGGGGAGGTCAGCTTCTCTGTGTACATCTGTTGCATATTTATTGAGAATCTACTATGTCCCTCCCAGCTAGTGAGGACGCAGAAAAGTAGGCCAGGCTTCCAGATCTGCTTCCAGGGAAAATCCGCAAGAGAAATCAGGTTGCCGCAATTCAGGCAACATTGTTTAAGGAGCTGGATTTCTGAATGTCTTGCAATTTTAGTATTTTTCAAATATTTTACAGATAGGACATCTGAGCAAGAGTAGAGAAATCCAAGTCCTCTCCTCACTGTGACCCCTAAGTCACCTGAAGCAATCATTTAACCTTGCTGAGCCTCCATAAAATTAGGAGAATCACGTCCGATTTCTACTCTCCACATCATAGCGATAGTCCCAGTATTTAGGCAAGAAAGTGTTATTAGTAAGAGCTCGCTGAATTTCTTGAAGCCGCTGAGATGTGTGCGGTAACAGGACGATACGTGGCAGGGTCGATATCCTTTTGCACTTGATCACTTAGGCATTTCTGTGAAATTTTTCTAATGCTGTATATCTATTCAGAGCAAGTCGTCTCCCCCACGATCTATCTACTCGGGTCCATTTTTGCGCTGAGGTCGACGTCCTTCAGCATCGCCGTACACGAGTAAGGTGGACGGTCCCTGGAAAGTGGTGTGCGGGGCACTGTGGGACATTTAACGTTCGCCTCAGCCAAACACTCAAGGCAGGGCACCTCCCAGAAAACCTCGTCCGTGCCTTTTCCCTCCCGTCTCTTCTGCTCACTCCCTGGGGCTTTTGCTGGCCCTTCCGCCGCTCTGTCCTCACCTCACTTGCCCTTTCCGCGGCTCTTCTGTCTCTTCCTCCTGCCCTTGAATATGGTCTGCCCTTCACCCTCCACTGTGCACCACCCACTCCTGTGTCCCCTCTCATGCTCCTTTCCCTCCCACCAATGCTCGTCTGGAAGTCGCAGCCCTGGCCACTTGGAGTGTCTGCTCAGAATCCCATAATGCTCCCATTCGGGGGCCAGCCCACGGCACCTTGAAGCCCCCCTTTGTTTATGGGACGAGATGGAAGGCAGACTCTGCCAGCGTCTCTTCCCACCCCAACAACTGTGCTTGAGCCCCTCCTCTGGACCCTTGGGCCTCGGCTAGTACCACATGGGGTAGCGAGATGGCAGGATTCGGAGACATGTTCCAGTGCTAATGTGAAGAAAAGCCCCCAGGCCTCGTTACCGTTACGCACCAAAACCAATATGTAAGCATGACTCTTCCCAGAATGGATTATGGAAAACATTTCAGCATGCATTCAACAATTCCCTAAGTGGGAGCACAGCAACTCTGTTCCCATCCTGTAGGAATTCTCACGGCTGGTTTTTCAACAAGCACAAAGTTTTTACCACCCTTTTTGGGCTGGTTCAGACCCCAAATTGGGCAGCACAATTAAGATGTCAGGAACCATCCTAAGAAGGTTCAGGGTCCTAACACAAGGAGGGGCATTACCGAGTTCATGGGGTCACATGAGCCTCACTCTGTGGGGGATCCCCAAACCAACCTTAGGCTCTTATGATTGACTAGAAGGCCTCACAGGGATCAGAAAAGCTCTTTTCCTCATGGTTACAGTTTATTACAGCAGAAGAATACCAATTAAAATCAGCAAAGGGAAAGGGTCCATGGGGCAAAGTCCAGGAGAAACCAGGCGCGAGCTCCCAGGTGTGCCCTCCCAGTAATGTCACACCAATCTGCTTAATCTTTCCAGCAACGATTTGTGACACACAAAGCATTATCACCCCAAGCCTTGGTGTCTGGGGTGTTTATTGGGGTCAGTCACATAGGCACGAAGCACCTGCAGGACTGCCCTGGGCTCCTCAGACTCCAGCCCCAGCCCACAGCGAACAGAGGTGTTCAACATAAATCACATTGTTGGCATAAACAATTTCATTATACTCTTACCATATGGCCCAAGGCCTCAGGCACACAAAGACATTAGTAAAAGGCAAAATATCGCAGGGACTCAGAGCTCCTCTCTACAGAGCCAATCTTGAAAACGGGTCTTTCTGGGGAACAGGCACGATTTGAGCAACCCAGGCGTGCTGAGTTGACCCCTTCCTGCAGACATTCCCAGGGTCAAGATACTGGAAGCCTTTGGCCACACCACAGCACTTCTCGGATCTCAACTATTACCTTCCGGAAATAATACCCTCTCTATCTTCCTGTAGGGTCAGTGTTCAAAATAATAACCACAGAACTGTTTTCAAAAACAGCAGGCCACCTACAGCAAAGACACTTTTTAAAGTTCCTATTTTTATCATCATCACTGTCGTCATGTTAAATTATTATCCATAACCCCCATTCCCCGGGGAGGCAAGATACGGAAATGAGCCCCTAATGCTTCCTTGTGATCTCAGAACAGGTCAGAAGCGCCCGTGTCCAGTTTCGGAAGACAGAGACACCCTCGAGAGTGGTGTGTCTCCATTCCACCCCGGCCTCTAACTGTGACCTTGCTTTTCTCTGTCTCCCCCTGTCCCCGGCAGTGGCTCCGAAACCCAGGCCCCCAGCACGAGAAGCGGACTCTGTTTGGAGACATGGTGTGCTTCTTGTTCATCACGCCGCTGGCCACCATCTCGGGCTGGCTCTGCCTGCGGGGCGCCGTGGACCACCTGCACTTTAGTAGTCGGCTGGAGGCCGTCGGACTGATTGCACTCACTGTGGCACTCTTCACTATTTACCTCTTTTGGACACTCGTAAGTATGGCCCGCGGCCCGGGGGCTCAGAGCCGCTGGAGCTGGCAGCCCCGCTTGCCCCGTAGCAGACAGATCTGCAGGGGTTTATCACCGCGCACGTGTGCTTGTGTATGCGCGTGCCTGGGTGTGTGTCCGCATCAGTGTGCTGCTGGGAAGGGCAGATCCAGGAAAGAAAAAGCCCCAGCTTCTGAGAGCCCATCAGTCAAAGACACACACCCTAGACACTTAGCCTCATCCAGGGTTCTAGGGCGCCGTCCACAGTGAGGCGGGCGTGTTCTTTCTCTGGCTTAGGGTCCTCGCTCTTGCCGGGGTTGCACTGTGTTATGAATGATGGGCTTGGCCGCTGTGGCTGTCACTGCCTGTGCAGATCATGAATCCCCCTGCTGCCCTTTGCTTCTTGCTCCCTGACACAGCCTGAAGTCTTTGTTGGACCTGGAGCTGCCGTTTGCCTGATGATTATTCCGTGTGTTGGGCTATTGACTCCGCTGCCCATAAAAATGCTCATTTATCTGGCTGAGAGGCCTCCACCAAAGAAGCCCATTTCCCAATAAGCATGCCTGCTGTATACAAGGAAGAGTTCTTAAACACGTCTGTTTTTTTTTCATTCACTTAACTCCTGAAGAGAGTTGAGTGCTTGGGCGGCAGTTGGCACAGCACTGATCTCACTCTTTACGGACCTGTGGGGAAGAACGTCACTTCCCTCTAGACTCGTTTCAGAAACCGGCGCCCCGCTTCCTGGCATGATTCTGCTGTGCCTGCTCATTTCTAATCTGAGCACGTTCCACGGTTACTTAATAGGTGTTTCCTGTCCAGAGCGTACCATTCTCTCATCCCACAGCACAGCGTCAGCATGTGGAAGCTTCTAGCGCTCACTCACACTTGCCCCTTTGCTCTGGCTTCCAAACCCTGTCCCACCAACTGCCACTCCTGCCGGGGTGACCATAGCGCCCCCCACCCAAGCTCATTTCCCTCTTGTTTGTCCTGTGACTCTGCAGCTCTGTACCTCCCCTTGGGGCAGGGGCCGGGGTGGCGGGGGGCGGGGGTTGTTCAAGGGGTAGGTAGAGGAACACGTCAGTCTCAGTAAGAGGGACATGGCTTGAGCCTCGGTAAAGACAGAGCATTCTGATGCTTGAACTCTCTCCAAGTCCCCTGGTGAATTTAGGCGTTCTGCTCCCAGCCTCACGACGCCCCCACCACCAGCAGAAGTATGACATCCTCCTTTAAAAGTCTGTGCTGCCCAAGTGCGTCCCGATTCACTGTGAATCAGGCGACGAAGCGGACTCAGAAGTCACAAGGCCGTGGGAATGAGAAGAGGGTTAGAATAAGAAATCAAGCCTCCTTAGCACTGACTCCCCATTAACTGCACCAGCTTGGAAAAGTCAGTCCACGTCTCTGGGCCTCAGCGTCCTCATCTGTAAAGTGGGGATGACAGGAATGCCTATGCCGCCAGGCTCCCTGCTGCTTAGGGACAGAAAGGACAGAGCACCTGAGGAAAGTTCTCTGGAAAATAACTGTCAGTTCTTACCATGTTTACAGGTTTGCTAGTCTGCAATTTTTCTTACACGTGTGTAGGATGGAGGGTGGCTGACGATGTAAACCTAGTTGTTGGGCTTTCAAACCAATTTAAGGCCTTTTGGAAAAACCTGCTTTGTACAGCACATGCTCACCTATTACAAAAGAGGAAAAGGAGGCCAGGGGAGGAAGAAAGGGAAAGATTTCGTGGGGGAAAGCGGATGTGACTCTGTTTCATCGCCCATCTCAGATGAAAGGCGGCTTGGGTGGGAAGGGTGTCTGGAGTGGGCTCTTGCAGGAGAGTGACAACATACTTCACTCTGGAAACCTTCCCAAGAGGCTGTGAAAAGCACACGCATTAGAATCCAAAGGCCCTGTGGTCGGACCCAAGATTTAGCACCCTAAGAGCTGGGTCTCTCTAAACAGGGTACTTAACCTCTCTGATCACCCTTCCCCTTATGCAAAAAGTGGAGAAACAGTGACAGCCCCTGGGTCACTGGGCTACCGTAAGGACCAGGTGGGGGACCTTCGGCAATATTCATCAGAGCACCCAGAACAGGCATAGGGCTTTCTTCCTCTGGACGCCCAGCCGGCTGCAAGACGCAGAGCAGCTGGAGGGAAGGGAGGGCATTCTCCCCTCTGACTGGTGTGGAAACCAGGCTGCGGCGCCCCTGAAACAGAGGTTACTGAATCCAGGCAGCTCCCTCCCAGATAAATGCTGTACTGAGCTGCCCTGGCAGGAGCCGTAACTCAGGAGCTGACAGCACTTGGAAAGTGCCCTCCGGCAGAAACCCATTGTAAACAAGCTGTCAGGCTTCCGGAGAATATGCTGTGAAAATGTCTTAGATAAACAAACACCGTGTCAGTCCCAGCCTGGCTGCTGCTCGGAGGAGCCTTCCTGGCAGGGCCTTGCCAGCGCTGGGAAGGGGGACACACGGCCCCGCCGCCGCCACCTCATTGCGCCTCTGCAGTCCGTGCCCAGCCCTGCCGCCACTCGGGGAGCTGGGCCTTCTGGAACCTGCCATGTAGAAGCCTTCGTCGGGGACCCAGGAGGCCGGGGTGCCAGTGATCTGCACCACGAGCCCAGGGAGCGCTGCCCTGCAAACATCACTGCCCACGTCACAGACCATTTGAGGTCCAGGGACAGACATCAACTGAGTCCACGCTTGGGGTCAAGAAGTCACCCAGGGTGGCACTTAGAAATAGCCGCACGCGGACAGGTGGGGGACCCGGGCTGCGATGCTGCAGGGACCCGGGGGGGAGCCCCTGCGTTCCCCGCGTCACTGAGGCTGCAACCAGCACCAGCGCGGCACTGGTGAAGGCCCGGAATGGAATGAACGAGTGATCTGTTTCCTCTGGCTGACTCCCAGCCCCCTGGGTAGTCGTCTGAATTCTCCTTAGACAGTCGGGACACTTCCGGGAGGACACTCCCCAACAAGGGTCACCGCGCGCACGCCGGCTGAGCCACCGCCCCCAAGGCCCACAGCGGCCTGACGGTGCTGAGGGTGACCTGTGCCCATCCTCTGCGGCCCATTTGCTCACACACGGCCCACCTGCTCAGTGCAGCTGGGGATCAAGGGGCTGGGCCGTTTCTGGGAAGATGACTAACACAGCCCTGGCCCCGTCTGTAGCCTCGATCACGCCATAACCTCCAGAGAGAAAGGGCAGAATACAAAATGGGGACTGAGATTTCCCACACCCTGCCGTGACCTCACAGCAGACCTTAGGCCACTGCCTGTCACCTCCCTGAGTGGGAGAGGTAGATGCTAATGTGATCCTTCCTTGCCCTGGCCGTGTGACCACAGCTCTTTGTAGGATCTTGCCCACGATAGGTTGATATCCCTTGGATGAAGGAATGAATACCTCAAGAAATCCATCCCAAAAGAAGTATTTTTAGAATAGCGGCCCTGTGCTCTTTCTTCCTCTTCTCTCCGTAACACAGACATTTAAGGGGCGTGTGGGTGGCTCAGTGGGTTAGGTGTCCAGCTCTTGATTTCGGTTCAGGTCCTGATCTCAGGGTCATGAGATGGAGCCCCATGTTGGGCTCCGTGCTGGCTGTGGAGCCTGCTTCAGATTCCCTCTCTCTCTCTTTCTCTCTGCTTCCTCCTCCTGGGGACATTTAAGAAATATCTAAACGAAGTTCCCAATGTTACAGAAGTCATAGCTTCTTCTTGGTTTGTTGTTTATTCTCCCCTCGCTGCCTCTTTATTCCTCTAGGTCAAACCTCCTTTTTCCCTATTCTGTTCCACTGCGGGAACGGACTGTGTTGGAGCTCCTGGCCCAGGCTCAGCATTAGCCCAGAGCATTTGCAAACCCAAGGTCCCGTCTGCATTATGCCCAAGTTCCTGGATTTTCCCCTACAAAGAGTCCTCTTCATCCAATGCTTTCTTCTTGTTGATTGGATTTGCTTGCAGACTGTGATGGTTAACGGCAAGTAAGACAGATGAATGCATAATATCTCATTCGTTTGTCTCAACAAGCGGGCTGATTTCTGCCCATTCCTTCAGTCTGGGTGGAGCCCAAAATTCTGATGTTCTAACAAGCTCCCAGGGGATACAGCCTGCTGCTGACCCCTGGCCACACTGAAAGCAAGGGAAATAGCGCCTTTTTTCTCTTGTCCTCCAGTTCCCCTGTGTCTAAGAAGGAGCATCACGCAATCGTCTTCTTTTCCATATTTAACGCATCAAAAATAACAGGCCAACAACATTACGGTGTGTGAGGCAGGGTGCTTAGTGCTTCTGTGCACTCTCAGACACCACTCTTCACGTTTTGCCGACAAGGAAACTGACACTTGGGGGTGGCAAGCAACCTTCCCAACGTCACGGAGCCACTAGGCAGAGAATGGGGATCCAGGCCTGGGGAGCCTGGCCCGAGAGCGCTGGGAAGGCGCCGCCTGCACGCACCCGCAGTGACTTCTCGGCTTACCAGGGTCCAGCACCCACAGCTCCTTAACGTACAGATGATTTGAAACCCAGCTTTCCTATAATATCTCCAGATTCCAGTCTTTTTGGACTGCCAGAGCTCCTCACGAGTACAAGTCTGCCTCCTCCTCTCTCCCTGCTCTTGGCCCCAAGCAGAGGGCTTTTCCACCTGCGTCTCCCACACTCATGAAGGAGCACCACGCAGCAGCAGGGATACGTGCATGAGAATCAAGCTTGGAAAAAACAAAAAAAGAAAACAACCCAGGGGCGCCTGGGTGGCACAGCGGTTAAGCGTCTGCCTTCGGCTCAGGGCGTGATCCCGGCGTTATGGGATCGGGCCCCACCCACATCAGGCTCCTCCGCTATGAGCCTGCTTCTTCCTCTCCCACCCCCCCTGCTTGTGTTCCCTCTCTCGCTGGCTGTCTCTATCTCTGTCAAATAAATAAATAAAATCTTTAAAAAAAAAGAAAGAAAGAAAACAACCCAAACCTGATCCACTTTGGCATGTTCAGGGCCTTTTGGAGAAAAGCACATCTGTGTGAGTTTAAAAGCTTATATTTTCATACCCAAATCTCTCTGGCACTCGGCCTGTGGCATCTGCTTTCTAGCCTTGGAAACTTAAGCGAGCGGCCTTGGATTTCATGATCCTGCCAGAGGACCAGTAAGCCCTTTCTGATCCAGGGCCTGTGCTCTCCTCTGCTTCCAGAAACGCTGAGATCCAACCGTGGGGTAACCCCTCTCTCTGACCACCACGGACCCTGTCCTGGGCTCATCCCAATGCACCCACCCCAGACGATCAAACAGCCCATCCTGGGTCATCTGTCAGCCTGAGCTCACAGGCACCTTCCTTCCCAGCACCTACCTGCTCATCTGAATGCTCTCAAACAGGAACCTTCCCCCATTTTTAAAGACAGTCCGTGCATCTTCAGAAGTACCGACTCTGAATTTGCCGGACAGTCCATCCAGGCCAGATGCCAGCCTTCTCCAATACGAACCACAGATGTGTCTCATTCCAGGATATTTACATGGGAAGCAAGTACTTTTCGGCAGTTACGCCACGACTGGCCATCAGTTTACTGCTCATAGTGTTGTATGTTATAGAAGAGAGTCTTAAATCTGAAGCAGGGTTGCAATCAGAAAGCGTAGGGCATCAATTCACTCAGCAAACTCCTCCGAGCAACTTCCTAAGCGCCAGGCACGTGATAGATGCTAGGCATGTGGTGATGAATACAGCCCAAGCCCTGCTGCCGAGATGCTCGGGGAGCAGGGAGAGAGAGACATAAATACATTGATGCACGGAGCACTTGATGCCATGCTGAGGTAGGCACGAGCGATGCAGGTGCCCAGGGAAGTGGACCCTACCCAGGCTGAGCTCAGAAAGAATTTATCCGGGGACTTGGTGCCCACGAGGAAGCTTCCCCCACTGGAAGCCATAGAACGCCAGAGCTGCAGGTAGTCGGGGGTCACCTATAGGGGCCAACCGGTACAGTTGTAAGAGTTGTGCATGGCACAGTCCAAAGGGTACCCTTCCTCTCATAGTCAGTCTGAATGTTGAATTGTGCAGTGTCCAACCTGCAGGAGGGGACATGACACCCAAGCATCCCTCTCATTTAACAGAGAGAAAGCTGAGGACCAGAAAGACACACGGCCCAGGTCCCACCCCCGAGGCAAGAGCTAGAGCTGTACCCACTCTGCCCGGCTGTCTATACCCAGCCTGCTTCACAACTGATGCTTTGGGGCCCAAACGCTACTATCCGCAAACTAAATCCGGCCTCTGAAGGAACCTCATTTCCTATTCATGTCCTAATTGTTTCCACTCTGAGGAGGAAGGAAGGAGGCTGCCCCGGGAGCCCTGCCCGTGTTCACACGGGAGTGTTCTCTGGTTGGTGCCGATCTCCCAACATTCAGCTGCAGGCCAGCGCAGTGTGGCCCCGGGGGG